>NW_021604702.1:2889352-2892184 GCF_004785775.1 Grammomys surdaster | reverse complement strand
GAAGGAAGGAAGGAAGGAAGGAAGGAAGGAAGGAAGGAAGGAAGGAAGGAAGAAAATGAAAGATAAAAATATAGTGATAAAATGGCCCCTAAAGACATTCTGCTACACTCATAGATCAGTGCCTTATTCAGCCATCATCAGAGAAGCTTCCTCCCTCAGCAGATGGGAAAAAAATAATACAGCAATCCAGAAGTTATGCAGAGAGTTAGACTTTAGAACATTCAACTCTAAATGGGCTATCTCCATCAAATCTCTTCCCTTAGAGTTCAGGGAATCCTGAAGAAGAGGAGGTAGAAAGAGTGCACCACCCAGAGGAGACGGAGGACACCAAGAAAACAAGACCTTCTAAATCAACATGAACACAGCTCACATGAACTCTGTCTTAGTTAGGGTTTTACTGCTCCAAAGCCACACATCCAAATGGTGCCACTTCCTGGGCCAAAGATTCAAACCTCTAGAAACTCAGAGACTGAAGGAGCAAGCACACGGCCTGCCAGGACTGCTCCAGTTCCTCTGTGTATGTACGAAAGCTTTCTGTTTAGTGTTTTTGTGAGACTCCTGAGTGTGTGAGTGACTGGGTCTCTGATGCTTGTGCCTGCTCTTTTCCTTCTGTTGACTTGCCTCGTCCAACTTCAATATAATGGCTTTGTTTTATCTATTATTTTTATATTTTATTTTGTTATACTTAAAGAAATGAATGAATGAAAACCTAGACACTAGAATAAAGATTAACAAATGAACTGTCAATTATTCCTGCTGGGAGAGGGAAAATCAGTTTTCCTCAGTGGAGTGACACTGGATATATCAACCAATCCAGGGCAGGCCTCATCTTCAGGAGTGGTGGACCAACAAACCATGAACTCCGCAGTTGTTCTTTATGTGTGTGCAGTTTGGTGTTTCGTTTTTCTTTTCAGGTGTTTTATTATGTTTTCTTGGTTTGTGCACAAAAGCTTATTAAAGCATTGGGTTTTTGTTTGTTTTTTGAGAAAGATGTTAAAATTGAGTGGTTCTGTAGGGGGAGGATCTGAAAGAACTCGGGGGGAAGGAAGAATATGATCAAAATATATTTATATTTTAAAAATTGTGTTAAGTAATTTAAAAAAATAAAGCAGAATAACAAACTTTACTTAGCACCAGTCTTGCCCAAATCCCTAGACAAATGAGAGAAAAGTTCTTAATATTTATATGCAGAATAAAGTATAACACTCAGAAAAGAAAGCAAAGTAAAAAAAAAATTTTTTTTCTTCTTGGGAGTTGTTCTGGAGCTGCTATGTATTCAAATGCTAATTAAATCTTGTTATAGTCCAGATGGGCACGTTCTCACATACACCAAATGATGTTGTATAAACTTTGCTCATTTTTATTCTCTGACTGGTTAAATAAAAGTGGCTAATAGCCAGTTACTGGAGAGAATAGAGGTAGGGCAGGACTTTGGTTCCCTGACTGAGAGTCTCAGGTAGGGAACATGAGGCTAAGAGAGGAGAGACAGAGAAAGGGAGAAAGAACACGGAGGGAGCAGGATCCTGGTCTCCATTAGATAGGATGAGCCAGGAGAGAGAAACAGCACCTGAGGACAGATCTACGGAACAGAAACCGCTAAGGAGAGACCAAATAGCAAGTAACTTGGAGAGCACAACTGGGAAATAGCCAGTCAGGCACAGTAAAATACTTTGGAGTAATTGCCTAGAAACTGTGCTAAATTAAATAAATTAAATAAAGTGATAAGACTGTGTATCTCGACTACTGGGGAGGGGAGGCTGGCTGGGTCCTAATAAGAACTAATAGAGTTACTGAATGTCCTAAAACAACAATTTTTAGAAAAACTGGATGAAACTGGAGGTATTTGAGTTAAATAAGCCAGATTTAGGAAAAAATACTGCGTGCTTTTCTCATATGAAGGATGTAGTTTTAAATGTGTGTGCACGTCTGTACATACTCGTGCATGTGGATCACAAAATAGAAAGAGGATCATGAGACAGGAGGAAGTCATTTAAGGGAAGCGATTAAAAGAGAAGGTTGTGGAATGCCTGTTGTATGAAGACAGATTAGGGTGTGGACCATTTGTTGGGAGGAAAAGGAGCCAGCCAGTAGGGCATAGGGTGAGTGTGGGGAGGGCACTGTGGGAGGGGGTTGAAAAGAACAAAGTATATTAATGTATATTTACAAAAATACCATAATAAATCCATTACCTTGTATACTAACTTAGAAAGTTACAAAAGGGCAAACTTACACGGCCTGTTTGTAGGACTCAGAGTTTTAGCATTTGTTGTATTAAGAGTCATTAGTTTTCTTGGGAGCTAAACTTGAAGCCCCACCTCCATTTATGGTGTTTCCAGAAATGAACTCCTAAGCCTTTGAAGTGCAATATTTTGCTAGTTGGAGAATGTATATATAATTGTCTTTATCAGTGGCTGTTTTGCCAATATTAAATTTTTGGATATTTTCAGAATGTGAAATGCCTTCAGCATTTAAGACACATTATCTTGTTTTAATAATGAAGTTGTTGTTGTTGTTGTTTTAAATGTGAAACATATTCTCACTTGTGTGCTTTCACAGTTACTAGGCAAAACCTCTCTTAGGTTTTCAGGTAAACATGCATGCACCTGTACATACAAACCTTACAAACATGCACATGCAAAGAGTAAAATTAGAACCGAATTATCCAATGATCACCTGAGAACTCATTGAGAATTGCAGTTACTCCTATCAAACCAAAAGGTTCTTGCAACCAAACCCAACAAGCTGTGTTTGATCTGACTCACATGGTGGAAAGGAGCTGACCTTCAGAGAGAGAGAGAGAGAGAGAGAGAGAGAGAGAGAGAGAGAGAGAGA
>NW_021604702.1:2884857-2889342 GCF_004785775.1 Grammomys surdaster | reverse complement strand
GAGAGAGAGAGAGAGAGAGAGAGAGAGAGAGAGAGAGAGAGAGAGAGGGAGAGAGGGAGATGGGAGCATGTATTACAGTATGCATATGAGGTTAGAAGACATCTTGGAAGATTGAGTTTTCTCCTTCCCCACTGTAAGTCCCTGGGACAGATCTCAACTCTTCAGGCTCAGCGGCAAGCAGCCTTTCCTGCTGTGCCATCTCACCCCAGTGACTGAAATCCTTTACTAAACATAGACGCTTTTCTCATACAATGATATCTGAATACAGTTCCCCCTCTCTCAAGTCCTCCCAGTTCCTCCCCACCTCCTCTCCCATTTATGTCTCTCACTGGAAAAGAACAGGCTTCTAGGAGAGAACAACCAAACATAACAAAATAAAATATAACAAGATAAAATGAAACCATCACATTGAAGTTGGACAAGGCAAACCGACAGAAAGAAAAGAGCCCTAAGAAAAGGCACAAGAATCAGAGACAGACCACGTATTCACATACCCAGGAGTCCCATAAAACTACTGAAAACTTCGGTACATAAACGGAGTACCTGGTACAGACTGGTGTAGGCCCTGTGCATACTGCTTCGGTCTATGTGAATTCACATGAACTCTGCTTAGTTGTTTTAAAGGTCTTTGTTCTCCTCATGTCCTCTGCCTCCCTGTGTCTTTACTCCTTCTGCCTCCTCTTCCACAGCAATCCCTGAGCTGTGAGGGGAAGGATTTGATGCAGACATCTCCTTTAGAGCTGCATGTTCTCCAGTCTCTCTCTGCATAATGTCTGGCTATGGGTGTCTGCATTTGCCCCCATATGCTGTAGAAGGAAGGCTCTCTGATGGTGATGGAATAAGGCACTGATCTGTGAGTACAGGAGAATATCATTAGGAGTCATTTTATTGTTACTTTTTTCATTTTAATCTTTTTTAGAGCAGCAGTATTTGGTTTTACCTTAGGTCTTCTTAGCTATCTAAACTCTGGCTCTTAGTCACTGAAGCAGATCAGACATTGATAGGTTATTACCACAAGGTCTGTGCCATCATTGCCTTAGCATATTTGGCAGGCAGGTCCTATTGGAGATCAAAGGTTTTGTGATTGGGTTGGAGTTTAGTTTTCTCTTTTATTAGCCTGCAGAGAACTTTCTGTGTCATAGACACTAGAACATGGGGGTGAAGGTTTCAGCGAGACCTCTCCACATTCAATGAGTTGTGTGGTTCTTGTCTTCAGCAACGGGACCTTGCTGTCATTTTGTAGAGACAAAATATCTTGACAACAGCCTGGGTTATCTGGAGAACTTCTGTGGGACCCTTTTGTTCAATAACTCAAGTGAATAAAACCCAGTCCCCCAGTACTGGAAGCTCTGTTTGGTGACAAGAGATAGCCAGTAGAGGTTCCATCTCGCTCATTATTGGGAGACTTCATTAGGATTGCCTTTGTATATTGTAGAAAGTTTCACTGCACTGTTTCCATACCACCTCTCAGATGCTCTTCAACTCTATCTGTCCCTCCCTTCCTTCACTCTGTCTATCCCTTCTCCTCTCTCCACTGCCACCTGTTCAACTCCTTCTTATCACACTTCCCTCCACTACACCTGTAATACTTATCTATTTCCCCTTTCAGGGAGCTCCATGTGTCCCCCCGCCCCCTAGTTTCTTGCTCTATGCCTAACCTCTCTGGGTTTATGGGTTGTAGCTTGGTTGCCATTTATTTAATGGGTAATATCCAGCTATAAGTACATACATATCATATTTATCTTTCTGGGCCTGGGTTGCTTCACTCAGGATAACTAGCTCCATCCACTTGCCTACATTCTTCTGTTGAGGGACATCTAGATTGTTTCAAATTTCTAACTATTAAGAATACAGCACAAGTGTTCTTGTGGTAGGACGCAGCATCCTTTGAGTATATGTCTAAGAGTGGTATAGCTGGGTCTTGAGATAGATCTGTTTCTAAGGAACTGCCATGTTGATTTCTACAGTGGCTGAACAAGTTTGCAGTCCCACCATCAATGGACAAATGTTCTACTTGGTCCACATCCTCACCAGCATGAACTGTTACTTGTATTATTGATATTTTCATAGCAAGTTTCTTCTGAGTTCTTTATACATTTTGGACATTAGCCCTTTCTCAGATGTGGAGTTGGTAAAGTCTTTTCCCGAGCTGTAGGCAGCTGATTTGTTTAAATGGCAGTGTCCTGACTTACAGAAGCTTTTCAGTTTCATGAGGTCCCATTTATTATTGTTGATCTTAGTTAGTACTTGGGTTAATGATGTTCTGTAAAAAAGTTGTTTCCTGTGCTAATGTGTCCAAAGGTGTAGGACTCCAAAGGGCTGCTATCCCTTGGCTGAGCCTTTCAGTATGCTGCTGTCTACTAAGTAACATTCTGCGGTTCCTCTAGGATCAAAACATCCTGACTAAGGCATTGTGCCCCAGGAAGGGAATTTACTCTTGACATCCTATTGCCCCCCAGTTGAGTTCCCGCTTTTTCACATCCTGACTAATACATGGTACCCAGGAAGGGAATTTATACTTGACATCCTATTGCGCCCCCCTCCCCAGTTGAGTTCTTGTTTTTTCCTGAGTTTGTATTTTTCCTTCCCTGGCTTGGTGTATATATATTGAACCTGCTCAGTAAAAGTTTTGGCATTCTCTTACAATGGATGACCCGAGTCTGAGTATTTCTTCAATTCCCAGGCTTATGCTCGAGCTCGGTACCGCAGGCAGCGCCGGAGCTGTCACAAACGTATTCCCCACTTTCTCTTCTATCTGATTCAGTGTATCTGGTTTTATGTTAAGGTTTTGATCCATTTAGACTTGAGTTTTGTGCAGGGTGATAAGTATGAGTAGTGGGAGGTACTAAAAAGGATCCACGGCAGCTTCCTGGAACGGTTGCTAGCCAAGTTCCTGCACTGTTGCCAACACCAGCCAGAGCTCCAGAATCTAAAATCTCACCACCCAGCTTGCTAAGTTCCCACTGGTGGGTCACCATGCTTCAACACCCCACGGCCTTTTGTGGGACATATCATGCAAACCCACACTTTGCTGCCATATCATTCTCTCTTGAACTCGGTTGAGTCGTCTTGAGAAGGAAAGCGCCACACACATTTAGTTCAGAAACAGTGGTAACTCAATCTCTGGGTGCCAACAACTAAAACCTAATCTTGTAAGCCATATTAAATCTAATCCTCCACGATACAGAGAGAATCAGCTACATCTCGCCCATGTGCTAACCCCACTCCAAAAACCCTCTAACTCTCTCCTCTTCCTTCTCTTCCTTGGTGCAACCCGGAAGTCCTGCCTCCTATTCGCCCAGTGATTGGCTCCTTTATTGGGATGGTTCACAAGAAGTCCCTGAGTACAGCCCCTCCCAGGAGAGCTTAATTAACACCAGAATACAAAATACCAGAACCATCCACAACAAGTATGGATTTATTTGCTTTCTTCTACATGCAAATATCCGGTCTGACCAGCACCATTTAAGATGCTGTCTTTTTTTTTTTTTTCCAGTGTGTATTTCTGGATTCTTTATAAAAATCGGGTGTCCGCGGGTATGTGGGTTTACATGACTGAAATCTTTTAAGCACCAGTATTACCGATGTGAAACAGATATCGATCAGGTTCGTTAGAGTCACACAGCAGGGGCAGAGCTAAAATGCAAATCCAAAAAGTCTGGCTGAGGAATCCTCACTAAACTGTCACATTAGGCTGCTTTTCAAATGCCGGACAAGCAGATGACACTGCATGTCAAGAAATGAGTACTAATAAAGGAAGCAGTGTCTCCGTAGGATAATGACACTTCAAGAAAGGCCACTTTGACTAGCTTTTAATGAAATGTCACATACTGCTGAATAAAATTGGAGATGATTAATCTTGAAGCAAACACATTTTAGAATTAAAAAGGGGACACATAAAAATAAAGGAGCAGTGGAGACTTTGAACAGAACAAGACAGCCATGTTCTATTCCTTAAAATAGAGGCCCCTAGTAATTGGGTCTGTTCATGTCCAGATTTCGCTGATATTTTTCCTCCTGTGAACTGAGCTGAGAAAGTTTTATGGTTTCATTCCTGGGCTGTAATTTATCTAGGTAGACTTTACCTTTTAAAGGTATAATTTGCTCTTCCTCGACCAGCAAGAGGGTACTCTGCAGGCCATGGCCTTATTCAGTTCCAGTAAGGGCTTGAAATCTGACCAACTCGGAAAATGCAGCTAGTGGTGTCAAAAACCTGTCAGAATTTTTGTTTCTGCTCTTCAACCGAAATTGTTTCAGAAAATTGAAGTCCTACTAGTGTGAGATTTGGAGAAAAAGTTCAGCAGGAAGTATATGGGTTTTACAGCTAGGAGAAGTCCGTCTTAGCCAGTTCAAAAAGCAGAAGCCCTCAAGAGGCCTGATTGCTTGCACAATGCCATCTTTGAGGACTCAATCTTCCCAAGTGAAACTGTGGCTAAGTGGGTCCTGTGACATCAGAGGGTCCTGTGACATCAGAGGGTCCTGTGA
>NW_021604702.1:2859619-2884847 GCF_004785775.1 Grammomys surdaster | reverse complement strand
GGGTCCTGTGACATCAGAGGGTCCTGTGACATCAGAGGGTCCTGTGACATCCTGGGGCTCTAAAAGCTTCATTTAGAGCAAGCCCAGAGGAATTCACTGTGTATTTCTGGCTGAGTGTCAGTGTCCTCGAGCCTTAGGCGCCAGAGTGCTAGGATTACTGGCCTGCAGAACAACACCTGCTCTCTCAACACCCTCAGGTGTTTTGTCATAGTGACTGAATGCTGACTAATTCACATGAGTTCTAGTTGCTTCTCACTTTCAACATTACAATTGGTCCTTACCCCTGTATTCTTATGTTTTTATGTGTATTAGTGTTTTGCCTGCATGATTTGCCATTTGAATAATAGCAGAAATAGAGTTAACAGAGAGATCACCCACTGAGCAAAGACATTTATAATCTACAATGTCTAAATCCAACTATATATATGTTACATATGATATATATTATTGAAAAAATCCTGTATATCAACAAGAAAAAGACTGGAAATCCAGTAGCCAGTGGACACAGAATATAGTTAGGAACTCTGCAGAATGAGACTCATAACTGGCTAAAGGAATATAATGTAGATTAATAAAGGCAAATTTAAAATAAAAATTAGATTTTACATCAGAATAGCAAATATTAGAAAACAGAAAATACCAAACTGTAAAGATGAATTCTTGACAATTGCTTTCTTTTGAGCATTTACTGATATGACTGTTCTAGAAAGGATTCTATATATAAAAAAAGAAATTTTGTATGTATTATGACATATACAGTATGACATACATTCACCTGTTGCATTTTCCAGAGAAATTACACACATGTACAGAAAGGTATATTATGCTTTGTTTAAATCACTTCTGCTTCTATTATTGAAAAAGTGTTGTTGTGGAGATTGTTCATTTGCGTATGAGCTGTACCTTGTGGAGTGAAATTGCTGAGTCATAGGGAAAGTGTTTAGGTTCAACTTTACAGGTCCTGATTGCTTTTCATAATGGTGATAGCAATTAGTATTCTTTCTAGCAGTATGCAAAGAAGTACAGTATTATAGATTTTTAACTAACATTTAAGATTGCCAGATTTTTTTTTTAAAAAAGTCTTTCACTACGGATTATATGAAATGGTCTGTGGTGGTTTGAATAGGTATGGCCTCCATAGACTCATGTGTTTGCACGCTTGGCCTATAGGGAGTGTTACTATTAGGACGGATGGCCTTGTTAGTCTGGGTGTGACCTTGTTGGAGAAAGTGTGTCACTGTGGGGGTGGGCTTTGAGGTCTCCTGTAGCTCAAGCCATGACTAGTGTGACACAGGATCTTGTCTGGCTGCCTTTGGATCAAGATGTAGAATTGTCGGCTCCTTTTCCAGCACAGTGTCTGCCTGAACACTGCCATGCTTCCCACCATGATGGTAATGAACTGAACCTCTGAAACCATCAGCCAGACCCAATTAAATGCTGGCCCTTATAAGAATTGCCTTGGTCATGGTGTCTCTTCACAGTAATGACACCCTAACGAAGAAATGTTATCTCTGTAGTTTTAATTTCTATTTCCTCCAATACTAAAAAGTTGAGCAGCATTTTTTTATAATTTACTGGCCATGTCCTATAAATGCCCATATTTTTCATCCTATAAATTACACTATTTGTACTATAAATTACACTAATTATCTATAAAAGATAAAAATGAACTTATAGTAATCATTCAAAAATAGCTTAATCTTGTTTTATAGTTCCAAATGTTTAATTCTAGTAAATTACCATCTCATATTAGGATGCCTATTTATTCTTTGAGCAAAATGTTCTCTTTGTGTTTATCTTTGCCTGTTTTCTCTTGCTACATAAGAGACTAAGGCTGAGTAAGAGAATAGAAGTTCATTTGTAACTCTGAGGCTGGAAGTCCTGGAACATGTTCTTGGCAATGCCCTAGTCTCTGATGAGGGCTTTCATTCCATGTCACAATATTCATGGGCTGTAGTAAAGTGTTAACATGGAGACCTGCACCTTTCTTGGTGATTACTGTTGCCATCATCATTGTTGTCTGACTCTAATAACCCAAGGCTCTACCTCCAGATATTGCTGATGTCAGTGAATTTTGGAATTGTTTCCAATAAAAGAAACTGGATGAACACTTTCAAACCATGGCAATGTCCATTAGGGAAAACTTGTTGAAATCTACATCCTCACTGATGCTTCTTTCCATTTGATTGAGAGAGCTATCCTGACATCTTCAGCTCTGCCCTTGTATTAAGACATTTTGCCTTGTAAGTGTTTTAAATTTTACTTTACATAATTTCAAGAGTTTGGAATATATATGTGAAAATCTACTTTTTTCTGGTGATAATTTATAACTTCAGATTTATTTGGGTTATTATTCATCTGCGAGTTTTTAAATACTTAACTATTTGTGACAGGGTTCCTCAGAGCTGGAGATGTAGGCAATATCTTTGTGGTGTGCTGGTTGGTTGTAGGGAAGCTGGGATCAGAACTCTGGTCCTCATGATTGATCAGCAGATGCACTTACCCTTTGCGCCATCTCTCCAGCCTGTGTATTTTCATTCTTCAGACTTTTACAATTTGTTTTTCTTTTGTTACAGCCTGCTTTGTAAAATACCTTACAGGTAAATTTTAATTTTTAAATTCAACTTGATAATCTTGATTTTTGAATAGGTTTATTTTCCCATTTGTATTAATATACTTTTTCATATATTATCATCTCACTTATATTCTTTCTGACTTTTCAAGCTTTTCTGTACCTTTCTCTTTTCCCAGTAGGACTCTGTGACTTGGAAGACTTAAGATATTATATTTTGAAAATTCTACAGCTATTTCTTCGACTATTATCTTGTCAAAAGTCCCTTTTAGGGTTTTCACTTTGACTTTTGTAGATACTTTCTCTTTGCTAGTCTATATTTTCCACATTTGCATTTAAGTTTTGTATTGTATAAAAAATAGATTTATCTTCCAGTTGCTTAATATTTTCCTACATTTAACCACTCTCTTAAAATTATTTTTTATTTCTAAAAGTTCTTTTTTCCTGCCAAAGTCATCTTGTTTATGCTTTATAGCCTTTTTTTTCAAGAACACACACACAAATAGACACACACACATATGTAAACATATACATGTGCATGTATGTTTGAGATAGAGTCTCTCTATGTAGTCCTGGCTGACTAGGAACTCACTGTGTAGAGCAGGCTAGTCCCCAATTCACAGATGCCTGCTTGTTTCTGTCTCCTTAGCACTGGGATCAAAAGTGTGTGCCATCACAACCAGCCCTTGTCTGGATTTTAAATTCTCAGGCAAACAGTTTGTTGTCAGATGTGATCCGAGTGAACAAACAGAGATTGCGCGCTGGACGTTCATCAAGGTTGTCCTTGGGATGTCGCCTTCTGGTTAGTGTCTGATGAGCACTTCCTTGATTTCTGAAATCTCCTGACTGATGCCAGAGACTTGGAGAGACAGAGAACGAGAAATAAATGCCAGGCACTGCCAGACTGGACTTAGCATTCTCTACAAGTGTTGTGTGGTTGAATCTCGGTCTTAGAACTAATTCCATTGGATCGGCACTTGAGGCACTCTTGTTTTATGCCATTATACTCAAAACTTTATTCTGAGGCATTTTATTGTGGGAATTATTTTTGCTTTTGAATCTCCTTAGCATTTGCATATGCTACCAACTCAGGAGTATTTAAAAACTATCATTTTTTTCATGATTGTTAGTATCCAGAATATATAAAGAACTAAAACAAACAAACATAAAAATCATGTTCTTATTTTCAAGTCTTCAATTACTTTTAATAATAGTTTAATTTTTCTTTAAAAATTGCATATATTTATGCAATTATATTATCATACTATCCAATTAAATACATATCCACCATTAATCCCTCCTACTGCTCCAAATGCTCTTCCACCCTGTCTTTTTCCCATGAGAAGCCTACTAGAGATCATGTTCTCAAAGAAAACGTTCCTTCTTTTGGCAGTCATCAACTGTCAACAGCTCCTTTGCTAAGGATGGGGTCTTGAGGGCCCTTGCCCCATGACTGCTGACTGGTTTGGTCTTGTGTAGGGTTGCCGTAGGTTCTGTGAGTTGATCTGTGTAACAGCTACGTGATGTCCAGAAGTCAGCATTTCATAGTACCCCTCCTCTCCAACAGCTACAACATCCTTTCCACCTTCAATCTGATGTTCTCCGAGCCTTGGATGGAGGATGTTAAATAGACGGTTTGTCCACAGTCTGGCACCCAACAGTTACTTCTAATCAGCACATCTAATCAGCTGTGAGCTTCTGTATTAACTGATGCCCACTGTAAAAGAAGTGTCTCTGAACAAGCTTGGGAGAAACACAAATCTATGAGCTTAAACATGAATATGCAGAAGGCAGTTTGACAGCATGGCCATTTAATGCAACAACAGTAGGTTTCTTCTAGGGCCTATAATCTCCCCAGGCATGGGCTTTTGTATAAGTTGGAGGCATTGTATTTTTTATTTGCACTAGAAACAAAGACAAATCTTAAGTTATATCCACCTGTTTTAGAAATCTTTTGGGGGGCTCTTACTTTTTGTCTTTATTGATTCTTTGTGAATTTCACATCATGCACCCCAAATCCTACTCATCTCCCCGTTCCTTCATATCCACCTTCCACCCTTGCAACTTCCCCACCAAAATTTAAAAAAGACATCTTGATGTGGAAGCTGTAATGTGTCACACTGTGTCACACTGTGCACCCTTTTATCCAAATATCTTTGATTGCAAATGTTTACTGCAATGAGTCAGTGGTCTGGTTTGAGGCCTCTGGCTTCTGCCACACTGAACACTGGATCCTCTCAGATGTCCTGTTGTCTCCCTGTGTCATGGAGATCATGCAGCTTTGGATCTGGAGGTCTGGCCTTTTCATGTGGTCCAGCAGTTCATACATGGGATAGATGTTGGTGTGGGCAAACTTGAATGCCTGGGTCTGGACCTGGTAGTATCTGAGCTGGTCAGCCCACCAGCTCTCCCACACCCACGGCACCAGGCAAGCTCTCCAGCACTGTCCTAGCTAGTTCACCCACTACCATAATTAGCAAGGGGCACGGCTAGCTCTCCTACTTTCACACTCTTGGGGCCTGCTCACTGGCACCCACACTGGCAGTGTCAGCTCTATTGTGCTGCCCAGCTGAGGTTCAGGGTCTGCTTCTCCCATCCCCTAAGTGCTGCAGCCAGCAAGTGGCAGGGCCAGCTCTCCTGTTCTCAGGTCTTTGTTGGGGGCCAGCTCTCTTGCTTGCTGCTTGTAGCAAGGGTCCAGATGGGGTATCTTTCCCTTGCCCACGCCACTGCACAGCAGACAAGTGGCAGGGCCAGCTCCCCTACACTCACCTCACTACCCTCGAGTCTCCAGTTCTGCCTCTCTTCACTGTGCTCACATCCTTCTGTTTCTCTTTCTCTCCCATCTTTTCATCACTTACTTGCTCATCTTGGTGGTGCCCAGGATCTCTGAGTATCTGGGGTCTCAGGAGAGCTATGCCCAGGCTGTGCCATGTGGCACTGGGCAGGTGTTGTCTTTGGCATTGTCTGATACCTAAGACAAATGACCCTGGACTAGGGGTCACCTCAGGCTTACTCTGCCTACCCGGACCGTGTGCCACCAAGCTGGGAGGATTTTAAAAATTTTAGGTGAGATTTTTTTTTCTTCTACATTAGCACTTGGGAGTAAGACATCATCCTTTAAAATATCTAATGTGCAAAAGTAGGATCTGAGTTTCCAACCTCATTCCGAGGTCAGCTGTTAGGCTCCATATTGGATGGACCAAAGATTGCCTTGTGCCTCCTACAGCCAATGGCTTTATAAAAACAGAAGGTCCTCTTAAATTCTTCATTAATCATCACACAAGTTGAAGAAAAAGTATGTGTAGGTTGAAGTCTTCTAGGATTTATAAGTGAAACAAATTCCCACTGTCTACTTTTCTCTTCAAAGTAAAATACTTCATGGAATTATGATAAGGATCTAATAGATAAGTACACATAGTACTTTACATTTGTGGAAATATGAAATGTTCTCTGTATTAGGTATTATTATTACTATAGCCTTGCCTTCTAGATAATCTGCCTTTTCTTAATCCTTCAATTGAATCGAATATATGTTATTATTTCTCTTAAAACCACCTTCCAACTGTTAATAAGAGGAGTCCATCAAAGAACACCTACCCCATCCCAGAGAACGTTCTCCTGAGCCCCTGAGCAGATGCCACTCCTCATGGCTGCCTCTTCATCTGCTCTCCTTTTTTCATATAGAGTCTAGTAGGCTTCTGTGAGGGCAGGACACAGCAGCACTACCCACTCACAGACAGAACTTTCAGCACTGTCACTTTCCCTATCCCTCAGTGCTGTTTCAGTTTGTTTGATGTTGATGTGATTTGGGAGACTTAGTCATTAAAAAAACAAACAAACAAACAAACAAACAAAAACCCAAAACCCCAACATATTTATTTCTTGAGCTTATAAGTAAGTCCAAGATCAAAACGCTGATAATTTTGTTGTCCGTTAAGGATCTGCTCACTTCCAGAATGGTGCTTAGCTGTTGGTCCTTGCAGGATGGAGGAGTGTAAGGGTGCAGATGAACTATCAAGAGCCACATACCCCCCCCAGATTTATTTTTATTTTAAAATTATTTGTGCTTGCATGTGTCTGTATGTGGGCTGGTGCACAGGAATGCGTGTATCAGAAGAGCTACATAGAAGAAGGTGTTGGATCCCCAGCTAAGCCATCTCTCCAGTCCCTCTGAATACTCCTTCATCATGGAATTGATATTGTAACCATCACAGAGACTTCTTATGTCAGAACTTTTTGTTAGGCTCCACTATCCAGCCATATGGCAACTGAAGTTTAAGCTTTGGAGGTGACAGATATCCAAACCACAACCTAGTGATACTGATATTAGAACAAAAAAGTCTCAGTAGCACAATTTAAAGTATCAGGAAGATCAAGCTTGACGTGATCAGATCTAGATTTCTCAGTTCTCTGACTTATACACAGTGTAAATGACATTACCATCCGCTGGCGTCTCTACGCTCTAACAAGCATGTAGAATGCTTAAAAGCTCTTGCTTACTGCAAAGTTCTAAATAGATACAGGTGTTGCTACAATGTTGCAGATGCTAGTTTAAATCCTGGTTTAAAAGATGAGAAGTGTTAGTAGGAAACAACTTGCTATGACTCTAGATTCTAGAGGAATCAGTAACACTGTGGATCAGCACTTACACTGACAGCGGGCAGTGGAATGTGAGGCCTAGTTGCTACAACGTCTTTGAACATGAATTGACACCACACACAGCAGAGGGCTGCTTCATCAGCTGACTGTCCTGATCTTTGACTTCTGCAGGAGAGGCTGGAGAGTGAGTGTCAACGCAGAGTTCAGCTGGATGTACTCACTCCTCTAAGTGCTTGTGACACACTATGGCAGCAGTTCAGTGGTTGGGTCTCGAGAGGGGCAGTGTGATTCATCGCCATCATTAGGATCCTCCTGGAATAACTTCCTTGAGTTGATTGCTTTGGACAGATCAGTTTGCTTAGATTAAAAAGCAATTGCTGCTGTCTAGTCAGATTTAAACACTCTGGCTAGAAGAAGCTGAACTCTAACTCTGTCCAGTCTATAGAAACACCTTGATGTGAAAATTACATTGAGGTTAGTGAGGAGAAAACTGACTTAGCAAGACTCAGGGATATGGTTTTGTAACAACAAAAGGGACCATGTACACTAGGGAGAGAATGTCAGACAAAAGCCAGTGCGATAGTGCAGGAGGAGACACTGTTTTTAATAGCAGCTTTGTATCCAATGTGCTAAGTCATTACAAGGTTTGTGATATGACTCTGGCTTGTATTCATGTAAGGCTGACCATGTTTAGTTTCGAGTAGAAAAGATTGGTCTTCTGGGATGAATAGTGAAAGGTTATTTTGGTATATAAGAACCTCCCTCTTTCCATATGTGAATGGATTCAGAAATTTAATAAAAGAAACATTAGCACCAATGGAATCAAAATAGGAGTGTTCTAAAATTTAAGCCCCTTAAACAAAACAGCTCAGAACATCTTGCTTAAGTGAAATTCAAAACTGTCCTAGTTAGAAGTTCTATTGCTGTGACGAAACACCATAACCAAAAGCAAGTCAGGGAGGAAAGGATTTGTCTTACACTTCCACATTGCAGTCCATCATCGAAGGAAATCAGGACAAGAACTCACATTGGGCAGGAACCTGGAGGCAGGAGCTGATGCAGAGGCCATGAAGGGCTGCTTACTGGCCTGCTTCCCACCACTTGCTCAGCCTGCTTTATTATAGAACCTAGGAACACCAGCCCAAGGGTGGTCCCTATCCATAATGTGCTGGGCCCTCCCACATCAATTACTAATTAAGAAAATACCCTACATAGGTCTGCTTCTTATTTGAAGCACTTTCTCAACTGAGGTTCCTTCCTCTCCAATGACTCTAGCTTCTGTCAAGTTGACATAAAACTGTCCAGCACAAAGCTTAATGCTGGAAATGACATTGGCAGTGTTTGTGACCAGGACACTGACTGGAAGCTGAGATTATACAAACTGACATCTATCTGTGACACATAACAAGTAGCATGGCCTGAAACTAGTATGAGAAATGAGATGTTCTCAGACACATCTTTAGTTCTGTTACAGCCTTCTTTTGAATTTAGATTGCTTTATTTTTATTTTTTATTTTTTTGGACTGGGTGATTAGAGTTGAGAATAAAAGCCTGGTCTCATGGGTTCTGCTCCCCTTCCCCACCCCCACCCCCGGAGTAAAAGGTTCCCTGTGAGCACAATCCTTATAGACTCAGGCTGCAGAATGTGTTGGCTATCTAGGATTACTCATAGAGTGTGGTATACATTATCCTTACACGGAGAGAAGGGCTACCATGTCCATTGCAGGGTTTTGCAAACATCAAAGAATCTAATCTTAGAACAGTTTCATCATCTAAAGAACCCTAGGTGTCCATTAGTCAATGTTTCTTCCATCTTAGGCTGTGGGGGATGTGGAAGACAACCTCGTGAAGGAAAAAGAGGGATGGAGAGCGAAGCACCACAGGCTCCTTCGACTCCTCGAAGAGTCCTGATCTGCCCTACACTGCATTAGATCTAAGATGGCTCCCAGGACACAGGTAAGGCAGCAAAAAGGAACCGAGGCCAGGGCGGCAGCTGGTTTTCTGCCGTCATGGAAGTCCTAACAGATCATGATGTCTCACCTTCCATCTCCCCAACCTCCTCACCCCACTCCTTCTTAGTTACTTCATCAGACAGGGCTTTCATTGGAGCATGGTGATGGTATGGAGAGATGGCCAAGGATGTAGGGGCTTGGGATTGGCTGAAACGCAGTATATAAGCTTTTGTGCTGTGTAATAAGCTCATATCTGCACCCTGATGCTGGTCTCAGGAGTCTGATTTCCTGCGTTTCGTCATGTCGTGCCTCTCTCCCCAGATCCTCAGCCCTGTTCCCACAGTAGACAACCACCAATCTTCTTTATTCCTGTACAGATTTGCTTACTCTGATTTGCACTTATGATGAGAATCATACAGTAGGTGGTCTTTTGAGACTGATTTCTTTGGCATGTTTTTAAAATCCATCCAACTGGATCAAATCTTAGCACTTCATTTTTCTTGCCAAATAATTATCTATTGCTAGGATGTAGCACATTTTATACATTTACTCTTGAGCTACAGCACCTTTTGGCTTGTGAATAGCAGTATATGAACATTTATGAATAATTTTTAGTGTGGAAGAAATTTTCATTTCTTTCAGTATGTGATTTTTGGTTGTATGCCAATTCTGTGTCTGAATTTTTGAGCAATCGCCTACTTTCCAAAGAGTTATTCCACTTTACATCCCCAACAGAAACATATACGGGTTTCAATTTCTTCACATTTTCTGTGATCATATATTATAATCTGTCTTTTTAATCACAGCTATTCTGGTGATCATAAAATATTACTTGTGGTTTTAATTTATACTTCTCTAGCAATAATGTTTTTGCTTAAGCAAATGTTTTTTTCATGTGTGTAAGAGCTCTGTATATATCTTTGTTTGGAGAAATGTCATTCAAATCCTTAGCTCAGTTTTAAATTGGGTTGTTTGTCTTTACTGAGTTGAGCATGTTCTCTGTGTTTGAGTCTCTTTATTAGATATATAGTCTTAAAATATTTCTTTTTATCCTGTAGAGTAGAACAAAAATTTTAATACCTTATATAGTTTTCCTTTTGGAGCTCATGATCTTTTTTCTTTTCTTTTGTGATGCTGTGTACCAGAGACCAGTATCTGATTCAAGGCAACAGATTTATTTTATTATTTATTTGTGTATATATACATGTACATGTATGTGAAACTACATATGCAACAGTGTGTAAGTATGTAGAGGTTAGAGGGTAACCTTGGGTGTTTGTCTCAGTTGTTCTCCACCTTATTTTTTGAGACAAAGTCTTTCACTAAACCTGGGTCTTTCTTTCAAATGGGCCTGTGAGTCCCAGGGATCCCTCTGTCCCTGCCTCCCCAGCACTGGGATTACAAGGTGGATGCTGCCACACCTTGCCTTTTACTCTAGGGATTTGAACTCAGATCATCATGCTTGTATGATAAGCACTTTATGAATGAACCGTCTCATCAACCCAATAGCTATCCATCTATGTTCTGAGTTTTATAACATGACAATCTAGGCGTGTGGTCCCATCATAGAATGTTTACTGTGATGATCTAGGCGTGTGGTCCCATCATAGAATGTTTACTGTGATGATCTAGGCGTGTGGTCCCATCATAGAATGTTTACTGTGATGATCTAGGCGTGTGGTCCCATCGTAGAATGTTTACTGTGATGACTATCTTGTTGCTTCTTGGCTTTCAAGTTGACTACATCTGGAATTAACTCAAACCCAAGTGGCTGGACACACTTCCGTGGGAACTTTTTCTTAATTGAATCATTTGAATTGAGAAGGTCTATTTTTAATCCAGGTCTTTTAATATGGGGAAGATCCACCATTAAATGTGTCTGACTTTCAGCTGACTGCCTATATAAGTGATATGGAGGAAGGAAGCTTGCTTTCTTTGTCTGCTTGCTTTCTCTGGCAAGTCTGTTCCTTCACTGGCATTCTTCTTCAAGATTCTGGCATATACTGAAGATCGCATGAGATAGCCAACATTGGGAATTGAACAGCTGCTGTAGTTTTGGACTTCCTGTTGGTGTGTGAAAGAAGAAATATTGGCTCAGGACCCCCAAGATCAAGTTCTCAGCCCAAATGAAACTTGTTTGCCCCAGAGGGACAGAGGGTAGGAATAAGGGACAAAGACAGGAGATAGAGGAAAATGAAGAAGGGGAAGGGAACAAGGGAGGGGGAAAGGTGGAAAGCCAAAGGGGTAAGGGATATTTGTTGAGTCAGGCAAAGGACTGCTTCTGGATAGAGAGGAGACAGATGTGATACACAGGCAAATGGCAGTTTATAAATGTATAGGGAAATCCTGTGTTAAGATGAGGTATATAATTTTAGTTGGGCATATTAGTTAGTTGTGGCAAAGGGGGCTTTTGATTGAGAACTTCAATACTTTGATAGCTGAACCTTTGATAGTCTCAGGAGGAGGAAGTGGCCAAATAAAGGAATAGACCCTGAGGGCTACTTTTAGGAATGTAATCTAATGATAGCAAGGCAGAGGCAATGGGGAGACGGGAACAGCCTGCCAGAACCCTATTTGCATGCTTGAGCTGGCTAGAGTATTTTCATTGCCACTTTTTTTTTAAATTGAGTTTTTGAGTGTTGAGCAAGTGGGTGTCGCTCTCTCTGGCTGCTTCCTGCAGACAGTCTGGACTATTTTGCAAACTAAAGAAGACATGAGCTCTGTGATAATATAAATGAACTTCTGACATCTCACAATGTGGTCAAGGTCAACAGTGAACTCAGCAATCATTAGACTGCATTCCTAAAAGTAGGCCCACCGATAGCTGCCTCTGGACCTGTAACCGGACAAACTTATCCAGCTCCTAGAAGGAAGATAGGAAGTATAGTCTATGAGAAGGTGTGCTACTCTACTAAAAAGCTTAAGTTTACAGATTTGTTCAAGTAGAAGTCTGGGGGATAGGTGTTAGCATAGATTTGAAGGTGTGGGATAATGGTGGAGGTACATAAGACTGGGTCAGGATGAATTTATTGCTAAAGGCCCTCTGAGTGGATATTTTAGGTTTAGTATGGAATCTTGCACAGTTGCAAAAGGTCAAAATTTGTTTGAGTGGTTGGCTGATGCATTTGACAGAAAAATGGCCTACTGAAAAGGAATTGGAGATGCCTGATATCCTTTGGCTTAGTGTTTAATGAAGGGATTCTAAGATTCAGAGACCTTGTAATGCTAGTGGGTAAACTGTGAAAAACCTAATCCTCCAAAATGGGAAGGCCCAGAAGGCATGCCCTTGACGAATCCTATAAGACAAAATGGTGAAGGGGGCACCAGCATATTTGAAGAGCTTTGTTATCACCCCTTTCCTTGTGCCAGACCTTAGGGTTGGAGATACTGCTGCTCAGTTGGATAAATTAAATGCAGTGGGCTTACACACAGGTCAGGTGACAGCATTGACTCATCAAAGTCAAAGTGATAGTAGTTATTGTGCTGACTAATTTTATGTCAACTTCACACAAGCTAGAGTCATCTAAAGGAGGAAACTTAATTGAGAAAATGTCTCCATGAAATCTGGCTTTAAGGCATTTTCTTAATTAGTTATTGATGGGAGAGGGCAGAGCCCATTGTGGGTTGTGCCGTCCTGGGCTGGTGGTCCTGAGTTCTATAATAAAGCAGGTTGAGCAAGTCATGGGAAGCAAGCCAGTAAACAGCACCTTTCCGTGGTCTCTGCATCAGCTCCTACCTCCAGGTTCCTGACCTATTTGAGTTCCTGCCCTGACTTCCTTCAATAATTAACAGTGATATGGAAGTGTAAGCCAAATAAACCCTTTCCTCCCCAACTTGCTTTTTGGTCATGATGTTTCATTACAATGATAGAAACCCTGAGACTAGAAGCATAGACAAAACAATGTTCATAATGGTCTTAACCATAATGATTGTCACAACAAAGTAAATTTTAGGGTGATATGACTTGTATGGACCTTTGGTCCTGGCTAGTCGATTATAATGTTTCTAAGCATGAAATAGGTAAAAAGGCCTACTGAATTTTTGTTTGATCTATATAAATGGGAAAACAATCTCAAACAAATGAAAGAAAGGCTACATATAACTGTGGCAAAGAGGAATCTCAGCCTGTGAAACAATTACCACACTTGAGCAAATTTGCAGATCCAGAGCCCGTTGGGTAAAGGATATCCAGGTTCCCGTGAGGAAGGATCTTGATAAAATACCTCAGAGCTTTCTGTTAGTCTTCTCCAGTCCTTCCAAGAGGGATCTAAAGCCTTTTATAAAGGTAACTGTACACTGGGAGAATGGAAACAACCAGACTTTCAGGACTTTCAGGATAGTAGCTTTGAACTGACCCTGATTCTGGGAGACCCCAAGAAGCATGGCCAGTTAAAGTAGGGCTTATGGAGATCAGGTGATTAATGGAATTTTTGTGAAAGTCCAATTCACAATAGATTCAGTGGGTCCCTGAACTCATCCTGTGGATATTTCCTCAGCCTCAGAATGAATAATTAGGATAGATATACTTAGAAGTTGGCAGATATACTTAGAATTCTCCCATTGGTTCCCTGACCTGTGGAGTGAAGCCTTACTATGGTTGGAAAGTCTAAATGAAAGTCTATAGAGTTGCCTTTGCCAGGGCAAATAGTGAATTAAAAACAGTTTTGCATTTCTGGCAGAGTTGCAGAAATTAGCATCACCATCCAAGACTTGAAAGATGCAGGGGTAGCAGTCCCCACACATCTTGTTTTAACTCTCCTATCTGGCCAGTGCAAACAGCAGATGGATCATGGAAAATGATCAAAACTCAATCAAGTAGTAACTCCAACTGCAGCTGCTGTACCAAATATAATGTCTTCACTTGAACAGATTAACACATCTCATACATGGTATGTAGCTATCAGTCTAGCAAATGCCTTTTTCTAGTACCTGTTCATAAAGATCATTAAAAACAATTTGCTTTCAGTTGGCAAGACCATCAGTATACCTTTAAAGTCTTACTTCAAGGTTTTAGTGACAATCCATCCCTGTGTCATAACTTAGCCTGAAGGGATCTTGATCAGTCTTTCCCACAAAATATCACACTAGTTCATTATATTGATGGTATTACATTGATTGGACCAAGTGAGAAGGAAGTAGCAACTACTTTGGGATTTAGTAACACATATGCACATCAGAGGATGGGAAAATATCCAACCAAAATCCAAGAGCCTTCTGCCTCAGTGAAATTCTTAATTTAGTGATGTGGGACATACAGAGATTTTTTTCTTAAGGTGAAGGATAAGTTATTGCACCTGGCTCCTCCCACAATCAAGAAAGAATCATAACATTTAATGGGTCTATTTGGATTCTGGAGACAGCAAAACTTCACTTGGGTGTGTTACTTTGGCCTATATATCAAGTGACTTGAAAAGCTGCTAGCTTCCTGTGGGGCTTGGAACAGGAAAAGGATATTCAACAGGTCCAAGCTGTTGTGCAGTCTTCTCCACCACTGGACTATTTTATTCAGTGACCCAATGGTACTTGAGATGTTAATGGCAGACTCAGGTGCTGTTTGGAGCCTTTGGTAGTTCGCTATAGGTGAATCACAGAAGAGACCTTTGGGATTTTATAGAAAGGCTCTGCCATTATCTGCAGACAACTGTCTTCCCTCCTTCTATTGGGCCTTGGTAGAAACTGAATACTTGATAACGGGGTACTAAGTTACCATGTGACCTGTGATGGTTTGAATAAGAATGGTCTCCATAAATTTATATATTTGAATGCTTGGTCACCACAGAGTGGCACTATTTGAAGAGTTTAGTAGCTGTGGGCCTGTTGGAGTAAGTGTGCCACTAGAGGTGGACTTTGAGTTTTTAAAAGCCCATGCCAAGCCCAAAGCCTCTGTCTCTCTCTGCCTCTCTCTGTCCCTCTCTGTCCCTCTCTGTCTCTCTCTGTCTCTCTCTGCTCTCTCTGTCTCTGTCTCTCTCTGTCTCTGTCTCTCTGTCTGTCTCTCTCTCTCTCTCTCCTTCTTGTTCTCTTTCTCTGCTAAGGATTAGGGTGTAGGTGTAGGTGTCAGTCCTATTTCAGTGTCTCCCTGAATGCTGCTATGGTTCCTGTTGTGATGGTAATGGACTAAACCTCTGAAAATATAATCATGCCACTAAGAAAATGTTTTCTCTTATTGTAGTTGCTTTGATAATGATGTTTCCTCACAATAATAGAGGAATGATGAAGACAGAAGTTGATACCAGGGGCTGGTGTATTGGTGTGACAGGCCTAACGATGTTTCTTTTGGAAGAATGTAGACTTTGGGGCTTTGTATTAGAAGTTTTAGAGGAGAAGAGTATTAGTAAGTGGCATATAGACTGTTCTTGTGAATTTTAGGCAAAGAATGTGGCTGCTTTCTGCTATTTTCTGAAAAGTCTGCCTGAGGCTAAACTGAAGAATTTTGGATTAATGGTGTTGACAGAGGATATTTCAAGACAGCCTCATCTTGATTGTGTCAAGTAATTATTAGTGGCTGCTCCCTTTCTCCCTTCTATTGAAAATAGGTCCTTTTCTTATACAATATATCTTGACAATAGATTCTAAAATCTAAAAATTTTCAGTTTTTCTCCACCTACTCTCTAGAGCTATTTTTTGGTCTTACATTAGAAAATGAAAGGCTTCTAAGAGATAACAACTAAACATGACAAAATAAAATATAACAAGATAAACCAAAACCACCATACTGAAGCTGGACAGGCAACCCAAGAGAAGGAAAAGAGCCCCAAGAACAGGCACAAGAATCAGAGACCCACTCATTTACACACTCAGGAGGCCCATAAAAACACTAAGCTAAAAACTAAAATATGTATGTAAAAGACCTGATGCAGACTTGTATAGACTGCAGGCTTGCTGATTCAGTCTCTGTGAGTTCACATGAGTCTTACTGAGTTAATTCAGAGGGCCTTGTTCTTCTCCTAGTGTCCTCCATTCCTTCTGGCTACTGCACATTCTTTCAGCCTCCTCTTCCATAGGGTTCACTGGGCTCTGAGGGGAGGGATTTTATGGAAACATACCATTTAGACCCTCTGTGTGTAATGTCTGGCTGTGGTTCTCTGCATCTATTACCATCTGCTGCAGGAGGAAGCTTTTTAATGAGTAAATAAGGAACCGATCTATAATTATAGCAGAATATCAGATCAGTAGGAGTCATTGTTATTGGTACATTTTTCTTTTTTTTAGAAGAGTAGTGTTTGGTTTTACTCTAGGTCTCTGGGATATCTAGGCTTTGGTTCTTGGTTACCCAAGCAGTGTTCTGTATGGAATTTGTCTCATGGAGTAGGCCTTAAGTCAAATCAGACATTGGTTGGCTACTCCCACAGGCTCTGTGCCACCCTTGTCCTGTCATATGTTT
The DNA here is from genome assembly GCF_004785775.1 of Grammomys surdaster. Classification (NCBI taxonomy): domain Eukaryota; kingdom Metazoa; phylum Chordata; class Mammalia; order Rodentia; family Muridae; genus Grammomys; species Grammomys surdaster. The sequence continues at coordinate 2,868,343 of NW_021604702.1, read as the reverse complement.
TAGGTAGGCCAGTTTGTCAGTCGCAGGCTTTATGTTTTGGCTGGTGTTTATGCTACTCTTTTGGTAGCCTGCTAAGTACCTTTCCACACCAGACTCTAGAACAAAGTGGTGAAGGCTCCATGTCGGAGCCAGCTCAACTTCTCTGTGTTCAAAGAGTTGTGTAGGTTTTCTTTTCAGCAATGGGGTCATGCTGTCAGTTTGTGGAGAGCAATCATTGTCTTGGAAAAGATTGAGTTGGTTGGGGATTTCTTTGGGACCCTCTTGCCTAATAACTCAGTTTAATGCAACTCAGTTCCATTACCTCATTTGGTGACAACAGACAGCCAGTTGAGATTTTGTATACCCCAGTATTAGGAGAACTCAAAAGTCACCTTCATATATTTTTGGAAAATTCTTCTGTACTACATTTCCATACCCACACCTCAAATATCCCTCAAATTCAGTTCCTTCTCTCTTCATTTTCTCCCTCAAGCCTATCTCCTTTTCTCTTCTCTGCTTGATTTTCCTGTTCACATCCCTACCTGCCCCAAGTTCACCAACAGAATTTCTTCTATTTCCCCTTCCCAGGGAGATATACGTGTCATCCTAGACCCTTTCTCTGGGGTTTCTATTTAACCTCTCTAGGTCTATGGATTGTAGTGTGTTTTTCATTTATTTAATAGCTAATATCCACATAAAAGTGAATATATACCATGTTTCTATATCTGGGTCTGGGCTACCTCACTCTGGATGATTTTTTTTTTTTTTTAGTTCCATCCATTTACCTGAAACTTTCACAATGCGATTTTTGTAAACAACTGAGTAATATGCCATGGTGGTAAATGTACCAAATTTTCTCTTTTTAAAATACTCTTTATTGATACTTTATGAGTTTCATATCATGTATTCCAGTCCTGTTCATCTCCCTGTCCCTGCATATCTTTCCTTCAATCTTGCAACCTTCCCCCAAAATAAAATACATACACACCACCACCACCACAACCAGCAGCAGCAGTAGCACTACCACTACCACTACCACCAACAACAAACAAACAAAGCATAGAAAAACATCTCATTGTGGAAGCTGTAGTATGTCACAGTATGTTCCACAATATATCTCTCTGTGAACACATCTTTACTCGCAAATGTTCATTGCAACATGATTGATATTGGACCTTCACTGAGACTCCTCCCAGTTATCCTGTTGTTACCACGAAAAACCTTCAGGTTTTGATCAACAGGGCTCAACCTTTTGAGCATCCCAATCATTCACAGATGACAAAGATTTTGGGGTAGGCCTTCTCAGAGCCCCTAACTGGCTATAGTAATCTAGAGAGCTGGTCTAACCATTCACAGGCTGCAGCACTTGGGAGAGCAGGCCCTGTGCCTTGCCAAGGTGATCAGCCCCTGGACATACACGTGATCTCCAGGGGTTGCCCCAACCAGTAACATCCCCATGTTCTCTAGTGGTAATATGAGCCTCAGACATCAACGCTGACCTCTGCAGATGCATAACTATGGGCCCAGAATTGCTCTCAGTGACATGGCTGGCCACTCACAACAGACTCCTCCTCTTCACCCTCAAGTCCCAGTTTCCTCTTTCTTCATGATGCTCAAGCTGATCTACTTCTTTTTCTCTCTCATCTGTCCACCACATACTCACACATTGTGGTGGCTCCTGCTACAGACTGGTCACACTGTTGGTTGGTCGCTGACTGACATCCTTTGTCTGGACAATATGGCCTTGTAGCAGGCAGGTGCCTATGGCCCTATCTGTATTGTGAGATGAAGGGCAGGTCTGTGGGTGGCATGACAGTCTCCAGGTTTCTGTCTGCATGGTGGTGGTGAGCTCTGTGTATCTATGGCTTGCCTGTGCTGTGTGTTGGAGGGCAGGTCTGTGGGTATCTTTCCCAGCCAACCCTGTGTTGCATGGTAGAAAACAGGTGTCTGTCTTCCTCTTCCCATGCTGCACTGCCTGGATTTGATTTGATTTAGTTTTTTTATGTGTCCTAGGCATAAAGCAACTTTGACCACAAAGGAAGGCATCAAACTAGGATTAACAAAGGATTACTATTTGTTCTGCCCCTGACTGATATAAGAACAACACTACTAACAAAGTGTTTCTTTGCCTGTTGACAGAGGGGACTACATTTTCTTTATCTATTCCTCTGTTGAAGGACATCTAGGTTATATCCAGTTCCTGGCTGTTATGAATAGAAAAGCAATGAACATAATTGAGCAAGCAACCTTGTGGTAGGATGATGCACCTTTGGCTGTATGTCCAAGAGTTGTATAGCTGTATCTTGAGGTAGATTGATTCCCAACTTCCTGATTTTTGTGAGTTAATCTGGTAGCCAGCCACTTTGCTGAAAGGTTTATCATCAGTTGTAGGAATTCGTTCCCTGGTGGAATTTTTAGGGTAGATTATATACACTATCATATCACCTACAAATGAATATTCTTTGACTTCTTCCTTTCCGATTTATATCCTTTTGATCTCCTTCAGTTGTCTTATTACTCTAGCTAAAACTTGAAGTACTATCTTAAATAGATATGGAGAGAGTGGACAACTTTGTCTTATCTCTGATTTCAGTAGAATTGCTTTGAGTGTCTCTTCATTTAACTTAATGTTGGCTTGCTGTAAATTGACTGTATTATGTTTATGTATGTCTCATGTATCCCCAATATCTAGAACTTCTATCATGAAGTGGTGCTGGGTTTTGTCAAAGGCCTTTTTTGTATCTAATGAGGTGATCATGTGGTTTTTGGCTTTTGTTTGTTTATATGGTGGGTTATATTTATTGATTTTCATAATTGAATCATTTCTGCATCTGTGAAGTAAAGCTTACTTGATAAAGCTGATGATAATTTTGATATGTTCTTGTATTCAGTTTGCAAATATATTATTGAATATTTATGTATCTATGATCATAAGGGAAATTGGTCTGTAATTCTCTTTCTTTGGTGAGTGTTTGCATGGTTTAGGCATCAGGGTAACTGTAGCCTCATAAAATGAATTTGTCAGTGTTCCTTCTATTTTTATTTTGTGAAGGAATTTGAAGAGTATTGGCATTAACTCCTCTTTGAAAGTCCTGTAGAATTCTTCACTATCTGACATTGGACTTATTTTGGTTGGGAGAATTTTTAATGACTTTAATGATGACTTTTATTTCACTAAGGGTTAAAAGTTTTAAAAAATGTTTATCTGCTCTTGATTTAACTTTGGTAATTGTTACCTATTGAAATAAGTATCTATTTCTTTTAGATTTTTCCAGTTGGTGGAGTACTACTTTTTAAAGTATATCCTTATGATTCACTGGATTTCCTCAGTATTTTTCTAAGGTAATAACTATTTGATGTTGGACTGTATTTTTTGCATGCAGCTGAAGGATAGATCTGTTTTTACATACATTCTGTTAGTCTGTGTCTTTTTATTGGGGAATTGAGACCATTAAGATTAGAGATATCAATGCCCAATGGTTGTTGATTCTTGCTACTTTGTTGCTGCTGTTGGTGGTGGTAGTAGGGTAACGTGCATGATGGTGTGCTTCTTTTCCTCTATTTTGAAGGACTCAGACTATTTACTACACATGGGTGTAGGGTGTAGTTAATTTCTTTAGGTTGGAGTTATTCTAGCACCTTCTGTTGGGCTATAATTATAGGTAGATAATGTTTAAATTTAGCTTTATCATGGGATATAATTTTTTCTCCATTTGACGGTGATTGAAAGTTTTGCTGTGTATAGTAGTCTAGGCTGGCATTTGTGGTCTCTTAGAACCTATACCACATCTCTTCAGGACCTTCTGGCTTTTAGAGTCTCCACTGAGAAGAATTACACCTATTAGAAGGTGTAATTCTAATAGGTCTGCCTTTATATGTTCCTTGATCTTTTTTCCTTGAAGCGTCTTAATATTCTTTGTTGTTGTTGTCCTATACGTTTACTGCTTTGATTTCTATATACTGAGGGGACTTTCTTTTTGGTCTAATCTGTTTAGTGTTCTGTATGCTTCTTGTACCTTTATAGGCATCTCCTTTTTTAGGCTAGGAAATTTTTCTTCTATAATTTTGTTGAAAATATTTTCCGGGCATTTAAGCTGGGATTCTTCTCTTTCATCTAGCTCTATTTTTCTGAGGTTTGTTCTTTCATAGTGTCACAGATTTCCTGGATTTTTGTGTTAGGAGTTTTCTTAAAGTCAACATTTCCTTTGACCAATGTATTATATCTTCAACACTTGAGATTCTTTTGTATTCTGTTGGTACTGCTTGCGTCTGTAGTTCCTGTTCTAATTCCTAAATATTTCATTTCCAGAATTCCTTCTCTTTTGTGTTTTTCTTATTGCTTCTACTTGTATTTTCAGGTTTTGGGCAGTTTTATTCATTTTCTTCCAGTGTTTGTTTGTATTTCTTCTGGATTTCTTTAAGAGATTTAAGAGTTTGTGCTTTTCTAGATTTCTTTAAGGGATTTAGTCACTTCCTGTTTAAGAACTGCTAGCATCTTCATAAAATTGGTTTTAATGTCTTTTCTTGTGCTTCAGCTCTGTTTGAATATTCAGAGCCTATCTGCTGTGATAGGAGAGCTGGGCTCTAGTGGAGCCATACTGCTGTGGTTATTATTGATTGTGTTTTTCTGCTAACATCTATACACATCATATGTTCGGGATGATTATAGGTCCTGGTGCTGATTTCTAGATTTGTCTTTGTTGGATGGGTGTTTGGTTCCTTGGTTTCTGATTTCTATCTGGACTTTTCAAGAGTGTGATGGCTGTATGTTGTCTGCTAGTAAATCTTTGGACATGATAATTTGGGCTAATGGGGGTTCCAGGTAAAATGAGTTACTGGAAGCTGACACTTAGGAATGGGGATAGGCTAGGGGTCTAAGGGGTTCCCTGGAGGGAGGAGAACAGAATGTTCAACCAGGATCTTCTTATTTCACCTTCCTGGAGTCAATCAGCAGAGACAGTGGAAAGAGGTCAGTGAAATGGATTTGCTATAGCTCAGAGAATGAAACTGCAGGTTTGGATCTAGAGAAACGGAAGGAGAGGGAACGGGTATACAGGCAACATACTTGCTTCCCTGGTGGAAGTAATATGTGAGTTAGCAGAGAAGACTAGCTAGAGTTGGTGTCTGAGATAAAGCAAGTGGGGAAAGAGAGGTCAGGAGGAGGAAGGTCTGTGGCATCTGCAAGAAATGTTGCAGAGGAGAAAGGACGGCTCTAGCAGGTGCTCTGTTGCAAAGGTAGGAATGAGACTGGGGGATTGGGTTTTGAGGAGAGAAGGGAGTGACTATCTTACCTATTTCCCTGAACTTTTCCAATGGTGTGTTCATAGGGAATGCCTGCTGGTGTTGGAGGCTGGGATACTAGGATGAGTTGGGGGAAGAAAGGTTGGAGGAGAAGATTTTTGTGATCTGTTGGAGATGGAGTCAGAAAGGAAAGGGAGACTACAGCAGGTTTTCAGCTATAGAACTGGGAAGAAGACAGAGAATTGGATCTGGAGAAGCAGAAGGAGAGGTATGGGTCCACCTTCAGTCTATAGATCAGGATGTAGGTTTCAGGTTCTGCCATGTTATCATGCTTTCTGCCATGATGATAATGGACTAAAGAAGTGAAGCGTGTTTCCTCACAGGTAATATGAATTTGTCTAGGAAATCCTAAAAAATTCACAAAAAAATCTATGGAACTAATTAAAGATTTTGTAAGATTCAAAATTAACATATAGAAATCAATTATAATACTTTATATTAACAGCCAGTATTCTTTCAAAAATCTTTAAAATTTTCATTTTATACTACATGTGAGTATTTTACCTGAATGTACGTATGTGCAACATGAGCTTGCCTGGTGCCCCTAGAGGTCAAAAGAGGAGCTAGATTTATGGATGGTTGTGAGCCATTACCTGGGTGCTAGGAATTGAACTTGGGTCTTCTGTGAGTTAAACAAGTGTTCTTAACCTCTGAGCCATCTCATTGGCCCCTAGCAGTCAATATTATTAAAAATCCTTAAGACATAGCACAAAAAGAACAAAATATGAATTAACAAAATAGATAAAGACTTATACACTAAAACCAAGAAATCATTGTTGGGAGAAATTAAAGATCTACATAGATAGGTCTACTATGTTCACAAATTCCTAGATACCTAAAAGGCAATACCCTCTTAATTGACCTGCATATTAATATATTCTCCAGCAAAATCTTTACTAGCTTTTATATCAAAAACATCATCAAAACAATTATAAAATGAATGCAGAAACTTAGAGTAACCCAATCTAACCTCAAAGAGAAAAATCCAATTTATTAAATTTATTACATTTTCTAAAAATCTGTAGAAATTGAGTCAAGCATAAAATAAATACATAAATAAATGGAATGGAATTGAGAAGCCAGAAAGAAACTCAAACGTGTGGTCAAGTGACTTTTCACAAAAATGGCAAAAGGACTCAATGAAGAATCTTTTCAACAAATGATGCAAGAACAACTAAATGTCAGATCTAAAACTACAAAATTGAGAAAGCTTTAGATATCATGGCCTTGTGCATGCTAAGCAAGTATGTCAGTCAGTGTTCTCTACAGAATTTATAGAATGAGGGGGGAATGTGTGTGTGTGTGTGTGTGTGTGTGTGAAGGAGATTTATTATGAGCTATAGGTTGTGGTCTGCCTAATGGAAGGTCCAAAAATCTAGTTGTTGTTCACTCCACAAGGCTTGGTATTCAGCTGGACTTCAGTATATGCCAGAATCTTAAAGAAATAGGCTCTAATGCCAGTGTGGAAATGAACTTGTTAGTGAGAGCAAGCAAGGCAAATATAGCATGCATCCTTCTTCCATGTCCTCTGTATAGGCTGTAAGCAGAAGGTGTGAACCAGGTTAAAGGTGAGTCTTGACTCCTCAAAAGATATGAATTATAACTGGCCATTCCCACTTCAAATGATTTAATGAAGAAAAAAAATCTTTCACAGGTATACCCAGCTGCTTGGGTTTTTAGTTAATTCCAGATGTCGTCATATAATCAAGAATATCTATTGCAAGTCCACCCCTCATCAATTTGACACACAATCATATTTTCTTATGATATGCTTAAATTCCAAAGAAAAATAATAACCAGGTCATAATTATGTCTATCACAATATAAATATCTCTTGTATAACTGTAAACATTGTAAATTTTAGAAGAGATGGAAAGGTGCCAGAGATCAGCTCCAGCTGCAAGGTTCAGGTCCTGAGATGGGAAAGGGGTGTTGGTGCCAGTGGAGACACTGACCACCCACTGACTTTCAAGCAAGTATCCCTGAATAGTTCAAGCTGCCTTTGTACTAACTGTAGGCTTCTACAGCTCCTCATTTTAAGACGGAGTAACTATTTTAGGTGGCCATATCATGAAGGAATGGTAGATTATTTTAAATTTTCTCTCATGTATCTATTGAAATAAATGATCATGAAGTTTTCTTGTCCTTTGTTTCATCAATATGGCATATTTTCTTGATTTAATTTGTATAATTATATTCCCTATGCTGTATAGTTTTATGTCAATTTGACACAAGCTAAGTATTCTGAAAGAAGGGAACCTCAGTTAAGAAAATACCTCCATAAGATTGGGGTGTAGGCAAGCCTGTACAGCATTTTCTTGATTAGTGATTTATGAGGTAATGCTCACGCATTGTGGGTGGAGCCACCCTTAGGCTGGCTGGTGGTCCTGAATTCTGTAAGAGAGCAGTCTGAGAAAAGCATGGGGAGCAAGCCAATAAGCAGCACTCCTCTATGGCCTCTGAATCAGCTCCCGTCTTCAGGTTCCTGCCCTGTTTGAGTTCCTGTCCTGACTTCCCTCAGTGATAGATTACAGTGTGGAAGTGTAAACCAAATAAGCCTTTTCCACCTCAACTTGTCTTTGGTCATGTTTTGTTTTTATTTGTCACAGCAATAGTAACCCTAGCTATGACAATACCCTTTTATATATTGTTAGACTTGGTTTGCTAGTACTTTGTTATACATTTTAATAACTATATTTATCAAGGACATTGTTTATAATATTTTTTCCTTGTAACACATTTTCTTGGATTCAGTATGACTGTAGGACCCCACACAATCCATAGGGAGATATTTCCCCCTCAGAGTTAAGTTTTTGAAACCTTTACAGTAAGACTCAAGAGATTATTGCAGAAAGGGAGCAGAAAGACTGTTGGGGGCCACGACCTCTGCTGTGAGACGGTGTCTTCTAGCTATGACAGGGAAGCTCCATACACTTATTTTAACAGTAAAGCTGCCTAGGTGAGACTTGAACAATAACAATGCCATCTTGGCTAGGGGAAATCTCACAAGGCTCCACCCATAGATGAAGAGCTACGGGCAGTTAATAACTGTTGAGAGAGGAAGACTCAAATCAGTCTTCCCCAGGAAATAGTTCCCTATTTGGTCATCTAATGCCAAGTGGTCAGCTCTAAAGACAGATACATATAAACAGCACTGAATGGACTCATCAGATTGTATTTGTATGTACACATATGCATATACATATGCACACATATACATATATATATGTATATCAATGATAAAGGAAAAGAATCCATGAAATTGAGAGAGAGTTGGGTGGTACAGGATGGACTGGATGAAGGAGAGGCTAGAGGGAAGTGATTTTGATACAATACACATACATGAAATTCAAATAGTAAATTAAAAAAGATCTATCTGCCTGCCTATTTATCATCCATCTATCTATCTATCTATCTATCTATCTATCTATCTATCTATCTATC
>NW_021604702.1:2859346-2859609 GCF_004785775.1 Grammomys surdaster | reverse complement strand
ATCTATCTATCTATCTATCTATCTATCTATCTATCTATCTATCTATCATCTATCTCTCATCTTTCTATCTATCTATCATCTATCTATCTATCTATCTATCTATCTATCATCTATGTATCTATCTATCTATCATCTATCTATCTATCTATCAATCATCTATTTATCTATCTATCTATCTATCTATCTATCATCTATCTATCAATCATCTATCTATCAATCTATCTATCTATCTATCTATCTATCTATCTATCTATCTATCTATC
>NW_021604702.1:2849792-2859336 GCF_004785775.1 Grammomys surdaster | reverse complement strand
ATCTATCTATCTATCTATCTATCTATCTATCTATCTATCTATCTATCTTCACTAACTTCACTGCAGGGATTTTGTGTGAGGCAATGCAAAGCATGCTACCACTCAACCAAGTTCCAGCTCTTACCTGTTTATCTGTTTAGATTTTCTACTTCTTTTTGTGGTCTTGTAATTTTTCTGCATTTTTCTGTTTTATGTAAGTTGTCTAACTTATTAGCATATCATCTTCGCAGTTTTCTCTGCAATCCTCTTTATTTCTGTAATGTTGCTTATGATATTCTCCTTTGATTTCTGAATTTGGTAAATATGACTTTCCTCTTCTTTGTCTTTGTTTTTTGACTTTAAACAATATTTACCTATAAGACTTCTGTATATTGAATTTTCTTAAATACAGGGATTAGACAACAATAACAACAAATCAGGAAGGTAGCTTTCCTTGTTTCTTTGTCCCTTCGAATGTGCCTCCCTCTCTACCATAATTGCAAGATCCTTTGTACATCAGGATGCATTTTTATCTCATATTCTGAAACCTAACTAAGGGATTAGTTGAAACATTTTCCACTGCCCATTTCTGCTTGTTTCTTTAGTATCTTTTGTATAGCCCAAGGAATTCTGAAATTCAGTTGGCTTTGACCAGACATCCTGTTTCTGGCTTAGAAACTCAGATGCTATTTGAATTCAAAGTTCACAGCAAAATTGCTGCAGCTATTTTAGATGCTTGAAGATTTTTTCCTAGAAGGGCTTTATTATGACCTAACCTATGGACTGGGCAGCAGCAGCTCTGTGCTAATCAGTTGTGCCAGGAGGGAATGGAGGATTGGTGTGGTTGTATCTTCTAGTGAAAAACAAAAGAGAACCCAAGTGTGCTCAAAAGAAACTGGCACCTGGATTTTTTCTTCAAAATCTGTGATAATTTTTTGTTTTATTTTTGTGGCAGAAATAAGTCCAAACACTCACAGCTCAGTTTCAGAACATTGTTTATTTCTATTTTCTTCTGACTTTAGTGTGCTGTAGCCTGGTTTTAGATGCTTCTGATCGAGTTAGTGGGATTCTATGAGACTCTAGGTTAGCCTAGAGCTGAAGACAAGAAAAAAGGAACTAGACTTGGCCTTTAATTCAAATATTGGCTCTTGGTACCAGGTGGGTGTTAGGAACCTACAAGAGTGAATTTCCTTTATTTCAGCATTTATACTTGATGAATCAGTGGTCTATGATGTTAGATCTTCAAGGACACTTTATGTTAGCCCTGAAAACCGCCCCTCCAACTCAACTAGACTTTGAGGAGATACTTCAAAATCAAGCCTCAAGTGTGTTCAGCTTTTTATCGATTGGTGTCATTTGAGAGTGAGGTTCTCATTAAGAAGCATCCTGGGCAATTTGACCTTCAAGGAGAGTGACTTGTCATGGGAAGCATGCCCAGGTAGAGCCTGACATTATTGAATGCAGAGATCTCAAAATTTGAAGTCATACTTAGAAGTGACTCAAAGATCTCACACTTTAAAAATTGAGAATAAGCCCTTTTTGGATAGAGATAATGTTCCTTCTAATCTTTTTCTTTTTTCCCTTGCCTGGTCTCAATTTGATTTCTCTGTTTTTTTAAACAAAGGTGGTTGAACATCAGCTTTCTTAGTATTTTTAGCTCCTTACAGACCACTGGCATGGCCCACAGTTTCCTAATGTCTTTCTTATTTAAGATTTCCTTCCTGGAGAAACGGTCTCAAAGTCTTTGCTCTCATCCAGATGGTCTGGAATGGGGTGAGCTCCCCTCTTCAGACTCAGGAGAGGCAAGGTAGAGTCAGCTCCTTGCACTTTTATTCACCTGTAGACTTTGTGAATGGAGATCTTTGTTTATTTCTGTAAATGGTAAATGAGTGCTTTATTTGCATGTATGTTTGCACAGCAGAAGAAAGCATCAGACCCCATTATAGATGTAGGTGCTGGGAATTGAACTCAGGACCTTTGGAAGAGCTCTCAACTAATACTCTTAACTGCTGAGCTGTCTCTCCAGCCCAGAATGAGAGATGTTTGAATTAATACAGTTTGGTGTTTAAATATGTTTGACCAAGACAGAAACTTTTGTTTAAAAAGTTAATATATTTGCAGAATATTTATATACATTAAAATTAAACAGAAAAACTATAATTAATGACCTCAAGGCAAAGTTACTGAAGTACAAATGACATTTCAATGCTTTCCTTTTTTCTAAAGTAAAAATTAATTTTCTCCAATGGAATCTTTCTGGGTATACAAATTACGTTCAAGGGCAGACCTCATGCCCAACATAGATAGCTGAGTCCAAACAAACTCAATGGTTATTCTGGGATTTTTGTTGCTGTTGTTCTCAGAAAGCCCCCGTTGAAGGGACTAACCAATAGTAAACATGAGAACCTTAAAACATTTAGCCTGGAAAATGACTGAAGCTGGAACCACAGCCAATGTCGTTTAAGAATATCTGAGAGAAGGTGCTTTTTTTGAACGCTTTGTTTATAACTTCCATTTTATATTCCACTTAGGTAATTTACAGTTGTTCCCTCTTAGCCAACAGCAATTGATTTACCCATGTAATACACCAGCAGTTTTAAATATTAGTAGCTGCAAGTATAGCTCATATATGAAGCAACACTGAAGCAGGTGGACTCAACCTTAAACTGAGACTTGTGTGAACCCTGTTTTCAGAACCACAGATGACCTTCACGTGGAACACCAGCCAACCTCCGGGCAGTGAAGAAAATCTGGTATAAACCCATGATGTTCATAGCACACTAGGAGAGGTGGTGTCCAGAGGCTATACACCCGATGCTCTTGCTTATAATGACTGCTTTGTCAAATTGCAGCGTGTAAGAAAAAGTGATTGTCATTCTCTTTTTCTACCATTTCTCCCAAGCGCATATTTCTGTCTGTTCTTCAGTCAGACCTGTGTTAAAAATCGTTTTAAAAGATAAGCCTGTGGGTTTCTAAACATTCTTGGTTGGTTGCTCCTAAGGAATGTGACCTATGACATTTACTATGGGGTCTAGCAGATCCTTTCTTGAGCAAATAGATAAGGTCTTTTCAGAGGGTGAATGAGAAGGGTGTATGCTTGTCAGTTACTGACGTCCTTTGTCCAGCTGCCATTGGTTAAACACACACCTTTATCCCTTTCTGGGAGTATCATACTGTTCTGTCTAACTCAAATTAATATTTATTTATTATTTTGATGATCCCTTTTGTAAATATAACTTCAAGTTATATATTATATACATTAATATGGATTATTATATTATTAAATAAAGCTTCAAATTATTATTTTTTTTTAGACTATTGGAGCTTCAAAGTACTTAACTTGATGAAGATAAAGTGTGGTTTGAAGATAGAGTGTGGTTTGAATACAGGGGGTGGCTTCAATCTACCATCTCAGTCCCCAGTCTGAAATGTTCTGAATGAGAAATGGAAAGGGTGTGACGTGGTTTAGGTTATCTTCTCTCTTCAAGTGAAGACCTAGGGCGGAGAGGGGCAGGCAAGCAGATGTCCATTCAGCTCTGCCTGGAAAGCTTCTTTCCTCTACCCCTTTGTGTGTTTGTCAAGTCTCACTTATTCTTTGAGCATCTTAGTGCCTTGGTAGCATTAATTATGTGCTCTCAAGCTTTTTGCATTGGTGCTCAATGAAAAGTGTCTTTCATGCAATGTTTCTCTAAGTAGAAGTTTTAAATTGACATCAGGGTCCCTGCTTTTCAATAACACTTTGAAGGGACTTTTTTTTTTTTTCCAAATAGCTAATGTCAAAGAGAACCAAGACCTGTGCTAAAGGAGGAGGATACAAAGACATTACGTCAATGCAAAAAAAAAATCCCTATACTTTATTGAAATTACTATAGTGTTCACCAACAAGAAAGGGGACTGTTATTCTGGACAATTCTTCCAGAGTCCCAGCTGCCATTAGCTGGATAGCTCTGGCCCCACTGCAAGTAGATCTGCGCCCACAAGGTGAAGTCTCTTTGTAGCTTGTTGTCGTAAGATTTTGCTCTTTCATAGTAAATCTAACCCAAAGACACGTTTTTACTGTAAAATTCTCTCCTCTGAAGAGCTCATAAACAGTACCTGCTTCCATTTCCTGGGGTGCAACCAAGTCAGAGCATTTTGTAGAGTGAGCATATGCGCTAAGAATCAATATGTGTTTTATTAGCAGCAAGAGACTCGTTGGATTGATTTTTTTTCCTTTTTACCTTTATGGGCATTTGCTATAAAAAGGTAAATTAAAAAGTTAACCATCTGCTACCCTACTTTTCATTTAAAATCTTTTATTTGATTACTCTTTCCAGGTAATCAATGCTTTCTATTTTGCTATTATGCTGGCTAGTGAACGAAGGTGGCTTTAATTTATAGCTTTTATTTGTCTAACGGTATTGTCAGAGTCACAATCTTTATGTGTCCTATTAGCAGTCTGGAAAATATTTCTTACTACATCGAAACAGAACAAAATTCAATTTAGAAATATAATTTCCTGCCACGGAGACACTTGATAACAGGGGGGAGATTAATGGAGCCCAGTGACAGAGACTTGATTTAAAAACAGGAGATTAATACGGCTTTATCAGCCTACACTGCACGTGGATCAGCTCCAAAGGCAAAAAGCCCGCATGAAGCTGCTGAGTTGTCTGTCTGTCAGTGGGAAAAGGTCTCTGGGCATTTGTTTTGTTAGTTCTGAGAATTCCGCTGTGTGCATGTCTAGCTGACAATGTGAGGATCGGCCTGCATACAACACTGCACTTGCTTATTTTACAGTACGAACATGTTTCTTATTATTCCTTTTGATCCCACAGGAAGTTTGAATGCTGTGGAGGTCAGCTTCAGAGTTAAGGGGATTATGTGGAGTAAATCATGTCAAAATTAATGAATAGAATTGTGCTGACAAGTCAGTTTGGTTGGATTTAGGGAAAGTGTTTAAATGGTATTTTTAATTGCACACCTCCTGTCCTTAAGTCCCATTACAAATATTTTTCTATCCTTTACAGAAGTCATTAGTTTCCTTTTCTAACTTTAGAAATGTGCATCTTCCAGAGGAATTGAAAGCATATCTGCAAATTACCTCAGCAGGGCGGAAACACCCACAGTTTGGATGCTGAAACAAACTGTAGCCATTGCTCAACTGTTAGAAACTCGCTGAAGAGATGGGGCCCACATTTTAGTTTTGGATTTAATTCTGGATATTAAAGAATGTATTTACACTTCAGGAATTAAAGAGCTTCGAACTTACTCTTGAGCAATATGAAATTTTAATGTTCTGTCTAAAGAAGGGTTTCGTACCTGCTGGCCTCAGAACAGCAGACTGATGTTTTTCAAAAGCTCCCAGGCTAATTACTTGGCTACAGAGTTACTGTGGAAAAGAGATATCTTTAACAACTCTTTCTTGTTTCTAAATGGCTGAATTCTTGTAGAAATGAACTGAAAGAAATATTTTGCATGAATTCTATCTAGAAAGTTCTGTAATTAAAAGTTTTGTCAGAAATCAGACTATGGGTTGTTGTTCAAGGTTATTAAACAACTTTCTGTATTCTAATTATTTTAAATTACTTTCTGTTTCTAAGTGAGCTGAGTAGCTATGAGATATGTTTTTTAAACATATCACAGGGTTATTGAGAACTAGGTGACTTTTGAAAAGTGTTTTAAATACTGAAAGGGCTCTAGAAATACAATCAACTTAATAATAACACTGTTATGTACAGACTACTTTAAATATTCTGTGTTTAGGATGTTTTGAGGGAAGATACAGAATTTCAGAGAGATCTTCCTTAGTTTTATGTTACAAAGCTACAAATCTACCCAGTTACTATTATTCTTAGATTTGAGCCATTGGAGATTGCTTACATTTGAATAATAATAATAATATCCCATGGTACACTTCTCTTTGGAACTAAACATGGCATTATTGATATCAGAGACATTTAGGCATGTTTTGATTTGTTCACCATGGCCTCTCCATATCCTAAAATGTAGTAATGAGTGGCTGATCTTGATAATCATCAAAGTCCGGAGGACTTACCTGGGTACCTAGGAAGGTGCTGTCCTACCCCCAGATAACTTCTTAAGGTCACATTATCTTGGCATTCTGCTTATTTGTTGCTTGGAAAAACAAAAACAAAAACAAAAATGCAGAAACATTGTGGAGTTTGTTAGGTTCTCTTAAAGCTCTCTTGTCTTAAAGCACACAGTGAACTCTGGCAAAACATCTTTAAGTGGCTAGACATTCACTCAGAAGGGAAGCGGCTTCAATAATTTCTAACCCATAGAGTTTAGCAGAGAGGAAAACTTGAAAAAGCGATTAATTTCAGTGAACATGCGTCTGATTTTCTTCTCTCTTGTTTCACTGGTCCTGTGGGACCTTTGGTGACTATGCCCCTTTGACCTTTCCCTAGTCACGCAATTACCCTCATCCTGCCTTTTCTCTTTTGCACTTCCTTTCTCAAATGGCCTTTCTTAGGAGATGCCATTTAAATTTTGCAGTGCCCACTCCAGACAGAGCCTCCTGGATTAATTTTAATCCTCTCCATCCGACTGTTGGGACCTGACCATCAAATGTGCTGCCTTCTTAGAGTTTTGCCCGAGGGTCACAGCATGCCCCACATATTACAAACATTTCATTTTCCATCCTTGGAAAGATGGAAGGTTTTTTTGTTTGTTTGCTTGTATTTTTTTTTTTTTGCCCTTTTTTTCTTTCTCAACTTTCTGTTCTCCACGTAAGAGTGATATTTGGGAGCAAGAGAACCACGCTCAGCATCTCAGCCATCGTTATAGACTCGTGTTAGCTAATTATACTCAGCAGATACAGCAGGCTCTAATTTAACACTGCTTCCACTTCCCTTTCTAAAAGACGTAGGCTGCAGCCACAGCATGGAGACCACATTGTCCAGTCATGGGACAGCCCTGTAGCTATGGCAGAAATAGCTTATTTTATCCCCCACCCCACAGCTGAGTGTGAGAGCCAAGGTGTGTGGGGTGACCTTGTGACAGAGAGGCCACAGTCCCTTTTCCTCACCAACTTCATTTATGGTTTTCATCAGTCCCAGGGCATGTGTGCCTGCTCACAGATCCCCAAACTAGATTTTTGTTTCACACAATGAGGACGGAGAGACAACTGTTCTCCATTTTCCTTGAACCACTGTTTCCAAGGAAACAGGACTATAGGACACAAGGTCATTCTCTGGCAGTCCTGCCTCAGCCACGGCCTGCTGTTAACCCTTTGTTCACACTCGTACTTGCTCTTTCTGTTGTAGCAATGGCACCAGCTGCTCTCTGAAACATTAGTGAACAGCATCCATGTGCTAATAGTATCCTCACTATCAACTTTTGTTTCTTTCTTTTCTTGGGCAACGCATAGAAAGAGATAGGCTGAATAAATCTCCACCATTCCGTTCTTCAGGCTCTGTACATTCACTGAGTGTACACATCATGCTCCACCTGATTACTTAGGAGGCAAAAGTGAACAGAACATATGGACCCAAGGAAAGAGCAGATGTGTACCCTAGAACCTTGGGGCAGAAACTCTGATAGGGGTCACTGTAACAGAACTCTTCAAGTTCCAGATGGAATAGGAGCACAGAGTCTCCCCTGCCATGCTTTCTATCTTATTGATTTCAGCCATCCCTTTCTGAATAAGACCATGTAGAAATTTAAGCCCATATTCACGGTAATTACTGTGGGATGAGACAAGACCCAAAATGTCCTAAATCACCAACATCTTTATTTCACCTTATTCTAGGTCTCAAACCACAAAGGTCATCTTTGGTCTCTTCCTAGCACATTTATGAAATGTTAGGTATCCGAAGGTGAGTGATAAAGTTTTGTGGAATTAAATCTAAATAACACCATAACAACACTCCCAAATGTTCAAGATATAGAAAAACAAGGCATACTTTACTCAAACCCAAATTTAGTGATCTTGCGATTCAGAAGTTCAAATCTGCAGTTCTATGAAGGGGGAGCTATGGGTCTGACCTGATCCTTCTGACTTCATTACTCAGGATATTTATTTGTACACAGAGAAACAGACAGACAGACATAGTCAGACAGACAGACAGACTGACAGGCAGACAGACAGACAGACAGACACACACACACACACACACACATACACACACACACACACGAGAGCTGTTTTCTCACTTCTACTTATTTGGGTACTAATTTAGGAATGTTTTGCCATAGTGACAAGAACCCAGTTTTATTATTGACTGAGAACACCATCAGTCTTCAAATTTAGTTTCAACAACGACAAAGTTGAAGAAATCGGCTAGAATGTGGATCATAGTTGTCCTTAATTCAAGGTCATGATCCCAGGTATGTGTAACTAAAAGAATCTTGAGATGTTTTCATGTAACTATAGGTAAGAGGAGGACTAACTTAAGGGGTAGTAGTGTTCTCATAACAAGACATACAGCTCTATCCGACCAGATGTGTGTGAGCTGAAGAGATGATTCAGTGGGCACTTGTTGCTCTTGCAAAGGATCAGAGTTTGGTTCCCAGCACTCACACAGTGGCTCACAGTCTGTAGTTCCAGTTCCAGGGGATCCAGCATCCTCTTCAGACAGTCATGAGTACCAGGCACACACACACACACACACACACACACGTTGCACATACATATGTGCAGGTGAAATAGTCATACACACAAAATTAAATCTAAGGCAAATTTTATTTTAGTTTTATTTCCTGGAGCCAGTGGTCTTGGACCCATTTAGAAATAAATATTTCTTTGTTTTACTTGAAACTATGGCTTTGCTGTGGGACATGTCTGGGATAGGGACAGTGATGATGGGACACTGTGCATTTGATGACAATAAGTGACAGATTTGCTTGCTTATATCAGCAAGAGAATCTGAGGTTTTTTCTGGCCACTAAAGTGCGAGCCCATGGGTGCTAGTGGTCTTTCTAGGAGAAGCATATTGCGTGGAACCTTTTAGTATAAATGTTGACACATGAATGATCCACAGCTTTGGATTCTCTTCCTTCCTTCCTCTCTCTTTCTTTTATGAGCTAGGCTTTAGATGTCTGGGTGTTGTACAGGCAACTTTGAGTTAACTGGAACTGACAGATAATGAACATATAGCTGGGGCTATAGCAACAGAAATCGATGCATTTCAGAATCCACAGAAAAGAAAGTAGTCAGGGTGCTTCAAGGCCCTTTAGAGTGATGAATGCAATTTACACAAGAAGCAAGAAAACATGACTGGAAATAGATGGTGAAAGATCTCATTTAGGAGCCAGAAGAGAGGAGTCACAGTGGGTGATCTTGCTAACCCTAGAAGCCACCAGCAAAATTGTTTCTGAAAATGGTAACAACAACAGCAATAACAACAACACCACCAACAACAAAATAAAGCTTAAGATACAAAACTGGAACAAAACCAAACAGAAAGGATGCACAAATACAAGCCAAAGGATTGAGAAAAGCTTAGGTTCCCTGTTCCACACCAGCTTCATAGAGAGAGGGCCCAGTGTGGACCACACAGCTGACTGAGGGCCCAGTGTGGACCACACAGCTGACTGAGGGCTCAGTGTGGACTGCACAGCT
>NW_021604702.1:2814633-2849782 GCF_004785775.1 Grammomys surdaster | reverse complement strand
CACAGCTGACTGAGGGCTCAGTGTGGACTGCACAGCTGACTGAGGGCCCGGTGTGGACCACACAGCTGACTGAATTTGTCTTAAATGGTTTTGCTTTGTGCATCCAGCTGAGCGGAACCAAGTAACAGTCACACTAAAAACACATAAAGACGTTTTCAAGTAGTTTTAGGAGAAGCCTGTGTGTTTCCAGAGACTTCTCCCCTGCCCACTGCCAAACCTTGTACTATTTGCCATAGTTATTCTGAATGACATTTCCCTACAGGAGCCACTACAGACCGCAGAACAAATTTGCTGAAGCTTATGACGTCTGTTATAAAATGAGCCTTCTGCATCTCCAAGCCATAACACTATACATTTCTTTTTTTCCTTTCCTTATTTTTATTTTTAAGATTATAATATCATTACATTTCTTCCTCCCTTTCTTCACACACACCCCTTCTTCTCTCTTTTAAATTCAGTACCCATTTTTAGTAATTGTTATTGTGTGCGTATATATGCATATGTGTATGTATGTGTTTGTGTATGTGCATTTGTATGTATATATACATATGTGTATATGTATATTTGTATATATGTATATTCCAGTGGTTCTCAGCCTATAGGTCCTGACTCCCTTAGAGGTCAAATGACTCTTTCACTGAGGTCACCTAAGACCACTGGAAAACACAGATATTTATATTCTAATTCATAATAGTAGCAAAATTAAAGTTATGAAGAAGCAACAAAAATAATTTTATAATTAGGGGTCACTACAACATGAGGAACTGAATTAAAGGGTTGCAGCATTAGGAAGGCTGTGAACCATTGGTACTTGAAGGCTAGAACCCTTTTTATTCTCATAGGAGCACTGCATCCTCTTCCTTGTCCTATAGAGAGTGCTGTTCAGAGGCAATCGGTGTTCTGTGATTCAAGCTTTGGAGCTGTCAAGGTAGAGGGAATCTGTACAGGGTTTTTAACTCTCCTTTCTTACCTGTCACTTTGGGCCGTGGGCAAGTTACTGACTTCTCTCAAAGTAGGTATCATTTGTTTTAAAACAGGGCTGTGATTCCCTCCATGAGATTATGGTGCTGAGCGCTCAGTGGAATGATATCCGTAGCACCCACACTATGTAGTGAAGGTTAGCCATAGCTAACCTGGAGCAGGTGTTAACTTTATGATTTTATTACATTTGTCCAAGCTACCCATTGTTACGTCCATTCCATTTGATGAAGGTGGAAATTCTGGCTTTTGAAGAGTTCCTCTTAATAAGTGGCCATGAGTCCCTAACCCTGCAAATTAAATCAGATGTTAGATTTGCTGAAAAATTCATCAGTGTGGTGAGCATTTAAGAAACAAATAAACAGAAGAGATTAGGTGAATAGATAAGGATCTTCATCCATCTTCTTACTCTGCCTTCTGTTTGGTCCTTTGAGTTGACATAGCACTGGTTCACTGGTTCCAGTTTGAGGCTCCATCCTGGAAAGTGACTCTTCTGGGTTTGCTTGTTTTTTGGGTGGTAGGTCTGGGTGCTCTCTTAAATTATCCTTTTCTCTTTTAATATCTAATAAAGAAAATGCTCCAAATAAAGAATTTATATCTGTCCTTGCCTACTCCTGTCTTCTTTATTGAATAAAGGAGATTAAGAACTCATATTTCAAGACTTCCTGGTAAGATGGTGGATGAATAGCTATCTCCATGTAACACAGTGAGCAAGAAGAGATCACAAAGAACAGAAGACACAGCAGGAGAACATGGGGAGTCAAAAAGGGAGTGACAACACAGCTGAGAAGTTCAGGGAGGCAGAACAGTGTCCAGACAACACTCAGTTCTAGCTATGTGATAGATTCCACAACAGAAGTTTCTTTTTTGGGGTAGAGAGATGGATGAGTAGTTAAGAATACATTCTATTGTTCCCAGCACCCATAAGGCAGTTCACAATCGTTGGTAACTCCAGTTTTAGGAGATTGGATGTCCTCTTCTGCCCTCCAAGGGTACAAGTACATATATAGTGTACAGACATATATACTAGCAAGACATTCATACGTATAAAAATAATTAAAGTTGCTTTCCTTTCTGAGTGACACTGAGAAGTGATGAAGCCCAGTGAAAATCTCCAAAAGAAGCTGGAAGAGAAATCTGTACAACTGATGCACAGTGACAACACAGAAATTCAAGAAGCACAAAAAAGCAGCACCCCACCCCATTTCTCAATCAGTATGGTCAAAGAGGTTATCATGGATACAATGTTAAAATTTACTCTTAAAAACTAGCACTGACTTCAAAAGAGATACAAACAAGTAAAAAACATATAAATAAACTCAGGACTATGGATGAGAAAGTCAGACAAATGGGTAGGAAAGGATATGGCAGAAGAAAGCAGAGACATGGATGGAGGTTTGGCAACATGGACAATAGAAAAGCCAGCAACATGGGCAAGAGACTCAGTAACATGGGTAAGAGTCAGCTACGCACATGAGACAGTCAGCAATGATGAATCAGCAACATGCATGCTAAAATAAGCAACATGGATGAGAGAGTCAGTAGCATGGAGGAGAGAGTCAGCTATGCAGATCAAAGAGTAGCACTGATGAGAGAGTTAGCATCATGCCAAGTCTCTAGATTTGGCAACATGAATGATAAAGTTAGTGAGAAAGTGGGAAATATAAGGGAAATCCAAACTGAAGTGTTGGAGATTAAAAATTTAAAAAATCAAATGAAAACACAGAGAAAAGAACACCAGAAGGATTAACTATGCAAGAAGAAAGATTATCAGGGAAGAAGAACCATGTTGAGGAACTATTTTACTTAAATATCAATAAAGATAAATAATAAATAATCATACAAGATCTCTGAAATGTGGTTGAGACAAACCTAAGATTCCATGTGGTAGAAGAAATGAGCTTTGTGCTAATGAAGCTAGATGGCTTGCACATTTCTACCAAGCCTGATGATCTAAATTTGATTTGCAGCAACAGATTTGCATAGTAGAAGAAGAAAACTAATTCCTATAAGTTGTCCTCTGACCTCCATATGTTGTGGCATGGACATACCTACACATAAATAAGAAGGAATTGATATAAATATTAAAGGCATAAAAACCTATTCAATAAGATTATAGCAGAACATTTCTAAAATCCAGTGAAAGAAATGTATATCCAATCACAGGAGACTTTTATAGTCCCCCAACATATATATCCAGAGAACTTCTCCTCGACACATGACAGTTGATATACCCAATGTACAAAACAAAGAAATATTATTAAGAGTTATAAGAGAAAATGGCAACTCATTTAAAAAGAAATATGTCAGAACAACATAACAATTCTCAACAGAGTTCTTCACGGCCAGGAATGCATGGAATGATATATTTCAAGCCCTGGAAGCAAATAGCTGCCAACCAAGATTGCTTATCCCCCAAAGTACCTTTCAAAATCAGTAGAAATAAAGACATTTTAAGAAAAGCACAAACTTGAGGAATTCATGGCCACCAACCCAGCACAAAAGAAGCTTAAAGGAATCCTACACACAGAGATGGACGGTTCTATTGTGAATGGAAACTCTGTTAATAAGGTCAAAGTCTACCATGACCAGATAACTCCTCTGAACTCTTCACAAAATGGAGGACTCCACTTACCAGCAGGACTTCTCTTTCCTTGACCTTGTCTGGGGAGCTGAAGCCCTCTTATGCCCTCTACTGGGGAAGGTAGAGTAGTCCTTGGCAGACATACAAGTTCAGCTTCCTCTTTTCCCAATATGAACCCAGCAAGTACCTAGGATTCCTGGAATTCCTCTCCATACAAATGAAGCATGCACAGTAAGTTAAACTCTAGCCAATGATTTTCAGTTGTCCTGAAAACTCCTTATCACTCTCCATATATAATCTTGGTTCACCCAGAATACAGTATACACATAAGAGCCCATCCCGGACTATGCTTTGTCCTTCTGGCCTGGTACACAGGGTATCTGGGCACCTGAGAAGGAGGAAGCAGAGGTCAAGGAACCACAGCTGGACCCCAACATGCATACCACAATATTGATCATGAAAACACAGGAAAGAGTAATTCTATGAGAAGAACAAATGAACAAAAGAGATCAAAGAAAGAGTCCATCTAGTTCAAGAAACTAGTATCAAGAAAGATACACCACAGTAAACCTGTAAACCAGTAAATACCAATAGGAAAAAATCCCAATAATTTAATTATCTGAAAAAACCAAAAAAAATTTACAGGAACTAGAAAATATCTCTACATATAACCCATATCACTGAATGGGGAAGGCTTGGAGTCTAAACCTGGAGTTCAATCAGAACTTCAGGCAAGGAATCCTAGAGTTAGTTTGGATCACCCCACCCACTGTCAGCTGTATCACACACTGCTGGGCTCCCATGTGTGGAGCCAGAGCCTTACTTAAGAGATCTCCAGCGGACAGTCCCCCTTTCCCACCTGCTCAACTCTCAGCTATTCAACTGACCACATTGATCTGAGACTGCTTGGAATCAGAACCTAGAGTACCAACAAGAACTTTAGCTTGGAATCCAAACTTGGGTTTGAAGCAGAAATCCAGGAAGGAAATCTTAAAGCCAGCCATACTTTTCCTTTCTTGTTGCTTATCTTCAGGGTTGTTGAGACATGTTATGGAGCTGACCTAGAGAATCCTAGTTAAAGACTCCTTACCTGACTGTTAACAGCTATCTACCTACTGTAATGATGTGGGACTATCTAGAGTCTGAACCATGAAACCTAGAGTGGCTTTAAGACTGAAAACCAAGTATCATTCAGTTGGCTACAACTTAACAGGTTGAGATAACAACTACAACATCAGGAACACTCATCTAACAAAGACAAGACCAAGACACACCACAGATGTTTTAATACAAACTTGAACAACCAAAACAACATGTCTCTGGAAACATCAATACTATTATAATATTCCTTGGTAAAATGAATTAAATGAATCAAAATGAAAAAACTCAGGACATGCATGAAATAAGAAGCTTAGAAGACAGCTTCACCAACAGATTAGAGGAAGTGAAGGGGAGTGTCAGGCCTTGAAATCAAGGTAGAAGAAATTAAGCACCCAGTCAGATAATATCAACTCTAAAACCAAAGCAAATAAAAATTAACTAGGCACAAAAAAATCCAGGAAATCTGGGGCACTATGAAAACACCATACCTAGTAATAATAAGTGGAGAGGAAGGAGAAGAAACCAAGTCCAAAGCCATAGAAAAAACACTCCTAATGAAATCATAGAAGAAAATTTCCCTAATCTAAAGAAAGAGATTCCTATCAAAGTATAGAATTCAAAAAAAGATAGGACCATAAAAGAAACTCTCCATGACACATTATAATCAAACACTAAAAGAAAGAATGTTGAAAGATTCAGTAGAAAAAGACCAAGACTAGGGCTGGAGAGATGGCTCAGCAGTTAAAAGAACTGGCTATTCTTCCAGAGGCCCTGAGTTCAGTTTCCAGCAACCACATGGTGGCTCAATGGGATCCAATGTGCGATGGGATCCAATGTGCGATGGGATCCGATGCCCTTTTCTACTGTGTCTGAAGACAGCTACAGTGTACTCATAGGCCTAAAAGAAAAAAACATAATTCTTTAAATAAATTATACAGTGTATTCTACTGAATAAAATTTTCTAAAAAAAAAAAAAGACTAAGACTCATATAAAGGCAGGACTATTAGAATAATACCTGACTTCTCTCTCAGTAGAGATGCTAAAAGCCAGAAGAGACTGGATGGGAACACTATAGGATCTGAATGACTACAGATGCCAGATGCCATACCTAGCGAAACTATTAGTCATCATCAAAGCAGAAAGAAAGTCATGTCATAATACAAGCAAATTGAAGGAATTTATGTTCACCGATCCAACTTTACAGAGGACTTGAGGAGGAAAATTTCAGTCTAAAAAGAAGGTTAACTATACCTAAGAGGACTTAAGGAACGAATTATCTCAGAACAGTTAATCAAAAGATGTCTTAAGAGCCACCACAACTAACTACCACTACCACCACCACCATCACCAAGACCACCACAATCATCAGGAACACCACCACCTGAAGTGGACATCTCTGTTTTTTTCGAAACTCAGTTGTGTCATGTGATGTTTTTCTGGAAACTGTCTTATGAGATGAGGGGCAGTTAGCTCATGCATGGGTGTGCATGGTTCTTGTTGGATGGTTGTGGTTCCCGAATGTCTCCACCCCAGGGAGCTCCAGTTCACTCTTTGCGGTGCCTGGCAGATGCTGTGGGGCTCCCCCCAAGTGGAGGGAGTTCTCACTCAGTCCGAAGTCCTGTGGGGATGGGGGATAGGGGTGGGGAAGGGCTCTTGAATGGACCCAGAGGCCAGTGGTCTCCATTCGGGGCTCCCAGACGCTGCTGGGGGCCACAGACTAAGTAACAAGGGGAGAAGAGACCCCGACAGTGGCCTGCAGGAAAGAGACTCTTTGTTACTGTACTCCCTTGGGTGGCTCGACTAACTTGCTTGAATCAGCAGTCTTCATGGCTGGAACACAGAGAAGCCCTCCACGGAAGGTTAGGTGGCTGGTTGATACTTAGAGGTCCCCTCCACAATTCTGCACAGCAGGCCCCAAAGACACAAGGAAATCCATAGTTCCAAAAAGTTTTATTGTCATGGCGAAAGGTGAATGAATCTGGCTGTACCCCCACATATGTCATGGCAGGCCTGACTTAAATAGGGAGGGAGGAGGGTCTGGGAAGGAATATTTAGTCAGTTATGCCCTCTGGCCTTCAGGTACCTCATTAATATGGAAATCTCTTGAGGCTGAAGCCTGTAGTCACACCCTCTACCTGTGCTAGGTGACACAAACCTCTTTGGGAGGGGCTGCATTGACCTACGTGACTGAAAAGTGTGGAGCAATGGAGATCTTAGACCGCATGTTAGGAACCTGGAGTCTGGGAGCGCAGCAAAATATATGCCATCCCTTGCAGGCATGGACACCTGTTGGGTCTCCAACTATCTCCAGCCAGCGCTCTACCAGAAACCAAGCCATCCTTTCACGATTCCACAATGAGAGAATGTTTTTGCTGAAGCAGACACATGGGAGGATATTTTGCTGAGAACAGACACACGGTGGTTTTTTGGAAAAAGGGCATATTATGTTTTGCTAGAGTCGATGCTTGAGGGAAGACGTGATATTTGGAAAGCGTATAAATATAACCCAACAGACAGTGAATGATGCCCTGTGGTATCGGTTCTCCTTCCCACTTTTTGTGGGTCTTTGTTGGGTTTTGCTGATTCTGGTCTTTGCTGACAATGCTGTGTGGTATTGGTTTACCTTGCCACTCTTTGCTGATAATCATTTCTTGTGACTTCATAGAGAGAAACACATCAAAGAGTTCCTGGTAGTATTCTGGAGGCTTCTGGTTGCTTCCATAGACTTGGGCAAATTGGCAGAGCCTTATGTTTTCTTTTTTTTCTGGATCAAATTATGTTTCTGATTTGTAAAACAAAGTTTTTTGAGTGGATTAAGCTACCACTGCTGATTCATGTGAACTGAACTGCTGATATCCTGACAAGGCAGATTGTATTTGTCCCAAAGAATTGTTTCTAAATAGTCCATACCCTCTTTTGCCCTATTAACCTTTCCTTTCCAATATCTCTGGTGGGTGATGGGCTAGAAGGGAGGTAAAGCATTTAAGTACATTTATTAAAGAAGGCTTTGAAAAATATAAGCCTACAACCACCATCACCTGGACAAACACCACCATCACCCCCCACCCCCGCCATCACCACCACTACCATCACTATCGCCACTACCACCACCATCACCAATACCACCCCATCACCACCGTTACCACTAGGACAACCACCACCACCATCACCACCACCACCACCACCACCACAGCAGCAGCAACAACAACATAACAGGATTCAATAAACACCGAATAACTTAATATTAATGATATCAATAACTAAAATAAAAAGACATAAACTAATAAATAGTATTAGAAAGTAGGCTCTATCTTTCTGCTGACCCCAAGACATATACTTCACCAAAGACAGATACCATTTTAAGGTAAAATGATGAAAAAAGGTATTCCTAGCAAATAGAACCAAGAATCAAGTAGATATTTTAATATCACAAGAAAAACTCTAAACCAAAATTGATCAGAAGAGATAGGGAAGGGCACTACATACTCATTAAATAAAACAATCCACCGAGAAGACACTCCAATTCTAAACATTTACACATTGTGATGGTTATTCTTGGCTGTCAACTTGACTACATCTAGAATTAACTAAAAGCCCTGAAATGAAAATTTCTGGTTGTGCCATGTGTGCGACTCAAATGATGTTTTGCTGAGGCAAGACCCATGAGATGACCCATGATGCTCGGAGAGAGTATAGGTAGGACTCAATTGACAGTGACAGGGCACTTGCATAGCTAGCTGTGCAACTCTTTGTTGGTCTTTGCTGATCTTCACTTCATTGAGAGAGGGACAACAGTGAACTCCTTGCATTCCAGCTGTTCCTGGTCACTCCAACTGACTCTTACAAATTCAGCAGAGGACTGGCAGTTTCTGCTGGATTGTGCCACCATTGCTCATTTTTATTTGGTGACACTTTTGAAATGGACTGTTGGGATACTGACACTACTGAACTGGACTGCTGGTATCCTGACAAGCGAAGATTTAAATCGCCCCAAAGAACTACTTCTAAACAGGTCTGCATCCCCTTCTATTATTTACCATCTTCATCCCCTACATTTGTATGGTGGGCTAGAAGCGGGACCAAAGGGTTTGAGAACCCTTATTAAAGTATGTTTTGAAAAAAAAAAACTAAGCCTACAAAGCCCAAGCAGCTGGGTATGCCTCTGAGGGATTTCATTAACTGATTTATTTGAGGTGGGAAGACCCACTCTAAATTTGGACCATTCCTTTTGGTGACAGCCCTCATTAAACAAAATAAAACCAAAAACACGGAAGAAGAGAGCTTTTACTTTTTGTCTGCCTTCCCTCTCTCTCACTAATAAGTTCATCTGCCCTGTGCCGTGGCATTCCTTCACCTGTATTAGAACCTACTTCCTTGAGATTCCAATGTAGACTGAAGACCACTAGGTCTCATTGAATCCTCTGTGACTCCAGCACTAGACTGGGACTCCTAAGACATCCAGTTTCGTGGACTGAACAACTACCAGATTCTTGGCCTTTCTGTCAGGCAACAGCCACTGTTGGACTACCCAGATCACAGCCTACAGTACAGCTACACTAATAAACCTTAGATTTATATATTCATTCTATTAGTTCTGCTTTTTAGAGAATCCTGACTAATACAAACCCTAACACAATGATAATGGGTGACTTCAATTCTCCCCTCTCTCCAATAGACAAGTCCGGACAAAAGCTAAATAGAGAAACTATGAGTTAAATAATATCACACATCAAATGGATCTATTAGATATCTACAGAACATTTGTTCTAACCACTAAAGAATCTACTTTCTTCTCACTAGCCCATGGACCTTTCTTCAGTGTTCACCTATTAGGAAATAAAACAAGTCTCAGAAAATATAGGAAAATTGAAATAACATTCTGAATCCTGCCTGACCAATACAGATTAAAGCTGGACAGTAACAGGAGAAATGACAGAAAGTACACAAACTCATGAAAGCTGAATATCATACTCCTGAATGAAAACTGGGTCTAGGCAGAAGTCAAGAAAGAAAAACTTTTAGAATACAATAAGGAAAACCTGAAAGCATTTTCTCTAGAGACAGGAATGAAACAGGAGTGTGTACTTGTCTCAGTCTTGCTCAGTACAGTCTTAGCTAGAGCAATAAGCCAAGAAAAGAAATAAGATGAAACAGGTAGGAAAGAAAGAAGTCAAGTATCCTTCTTTGTAGAAGATGTGATCTTACACTTGGAAGACTTTAGCAACTACACTAGAAAATCTTAGAAGCAGTAAGCAGTTTCAGCAAGATAGCAGATTCAAAACTCACATAGAGAACCACATTTTCCTGTACATCAAAATGAACTTACCAAGAAAAAAAAATAGCCAGAAGATTCTATTCACAGTAGCCTCAAACAGAAAACAAGCAAACTATTAACAAATATCAATCAAACACACACACACACACACACAAAACCCAAAGCAAAACAACCCCCACAAATACCTAGTAATAAATCTGAGGAGATGAAACACCTCTACAATGGAAACTTTAGGACACTGAAGAATGAAATTGAAGACACTAGAAGATGGAAAGACCTCCCATGCTCATGGACTGGCAGATTTATTTTTTCAGGAACAGATATAATACAAATAGTTTGAATAGATTCAATTCAATTTCCATCAAAATATTAATGCCATTCTTCATAGAGCTATAAAAAATTACAAAATTCATATGGAAGTACAGAAGACCCAGTCATCCAAAGCAGTCCTAGGTAGACAGAATCATGCTGAAGGGATCGTAGTTACCATAGTTACCTGATTTCCAATATACTACACAGATGTATTAATAAAATCAGCATTGTGTTAGCAGAAAAGCACATATAGACCAGAGCAATAGAATGGTGGACTGGGAAACAAGCCGACACAGCTACAGCCAACTAATTATTGACAAAGAAGTAAAAACAACAAACAAATGAAACAAGAAAACAAAACAAAAACAAAAGACATATCCTGGAGGAAATATGAGCTCTTTAACAAATATTACTAGGAAAACTTGTTATCCTCATTCTGAAGAGTAAAACTATCCCTACCTTTTATGCTGTTTTAAAAAACAGACAAACAAACAAACACCTCAAAATGGATCTAAGACCTCACCGTAAGAGCTGATGCTGAAGGTGACATAGCAGGAAACAGGGCCACATGTTAAGATATGGCATAGGCAAGGGCTTTCTGAGAAGGACTCCTCAGCTCAGGAGGATCAGTAACCAACCAATGGAAGTGCATGAAATTAAATTAAACAAAGCTAGGTGCACAGCAAAGGAAGCAGTTACCACAGTGAAGAGACAGTAACACTTCTGAAAGGCTAGTGTGTAGAATCTGCAAACAGCTCTACACATTAAACACCCCATTGATGAAGGAGCAAATGAATGAAACAGCTCTCAAAAGAAGAAATACTAATCACCAAAAAATAAATGAAAACAGCTGATTCTTGTAGCCACCAGGGAAGACCAAATTAAAGCTAGTTTGAGATTCTGTCAGGACCTTGGCTATCACCAAGAAAATACGGATCGGGCACGGTGGCACACACTTGTCATCTCAGCCCTTTGGGAGGTGCAGACTCTCAATGATCAAGAGTTCATTGAGGGCAATGTAGGGTTCATGAAACCCTGTCTCAAAATCCTCTCCCTGTCTGTTCCCTAATAAGAAACAAAGAATAACAACAAATGCTAATGCACATGCACAGACAGAGAATCCTGGCATTGTTGCTGGGGGAGATGCAAACTGGTGCAGCCACTGGGGAAATGGGCATGGAATCTCCTCAAAATCTGAAAAGGCAGCTACCACTGGATTCAGTCTTGGTAATTCCTGTGGGAGCGCTCAAAGACGCATAAGGCAGCAAACAACAGAGATCCCTGAACAGCCCTTCCTTCGTGTTGGGGCACTAATTACAACAGCCAAACAGCAGAATCTCTATGTGCCTCTATCACAGAAGAATGGGTAAAAAAATGTCTAGCTACAATGAAGTTTTATTCAGCCACACTGAAAATGAAATCATAGTTGCTGGAAAATGGATGACACTGGAAACCATTGTGTTGAGCAAAATTAGCCAGAGAAAGAAGCGCAGAC
The DNA here is from genome assembly GCF_004785775.1 of Grammomys surdaster. Taxonomy (NCBI): domain Eukaryota; kingdom Metazoa; phylum Chordata; class Mammalia; order Rodentia; family Muridae; genus Grammomys; species Grammomys surdaster. Next base: position 2,838,036 of record NW_021604702.1, on the reverse strand, counting down.
ATTACATGATTTCTTTCATATGCAAAACCTAAATTCATATATATATATATATATATATATATATATATATATATATATATTTGTGGATACCGACATGAACGTGAACTATGAGGAAGAGAGGAAGTATAAAATAGAAGTGGGCAGGATAAGAGAGGGTGATGGGGTAGAGAAAGAAGACAAAAACATGGCATGCTGTAACACAGCAGAGTCAGAAGTTTTATTGATACACACACACACACACACACACACTATACACAGAGAGACAGAGACAGAAAGAGATAGAGATGCTGAGAGAGACAGAGACAGAGAGAGACAGAGAGAGACAGACTGAATGTTTAGTACTGCAGTGCAAATCTGATAAAGCAAAAATGTGAAACAACCAACTTTTGTATAACAACTAAAAAAGTTAATAAAAATGTTGAAAAATGAACTCATGTTTTAGGGAATTGTAGCGGGAAAATTTCCCTGAAAGTTGGGAGGCGCTAAGGTGGGAGGAGTAAGGAGAGGAAGAGGAGGAGTAAGGAGAGGAAGAGTAGAAGGAAGAGGAGGAGCGAGGGAGAAGCAGAGAGGTAGGAGGATGGAGAACCACGCTTGTACTGGGAACAGTCTTGGGTAACAACTTATATCCAGGTTAGTTAATTGGTTAACACCTTTAATTATGTGAGCAGTTTGTTAATTGAGCATTATCAAATATATAAAGCCTTTGATTAATCTTTAAGCATTAGAGTCTAATTTTTACTGGGCCAGCGTGGATGGCAGGATGGTCTGGGCTCAGCCCAACCTTGTGAAGACAGCCCAGCCTTGTGGAGACAGTGGGGAAGATTGGCAGAGCCATCTCCCATGCTGGTGACTTGTGGGTGGCAGGGCCAGTGTCTCTGGCTGCCTGAGCGAGTGGTCTGAGCCATGACAGCAGCAAAACCACACTGATGCTCTTGACCTCAGGCCTAACCTAGTCGGGAACATGGCGGCCCTGTATCACAAGACAGATTGGGTGCCGCCTATTTAAATATCTCCCTCAACAGGGAATAATAGCTAACCTTTCATAATGGCTATTAAATTCATTTTGTAAGTATATTAAACTTATTTCATAAGAATTCACCTTAAAATTTACAGGTTTAGGACCACCAGACATTTGGCTTCTCTCAGTTTCTGGAAAGGTTCATTTGGGTACTGCAGCTCTGGGTCTGTCATGTCTGTAGTGAGGCCCAGGTTACCAGGCAGTGTGTGAACAGCTGAGGGCTGACTGAGCATGGATTTTTTCATCCATCCATCCATCCATCCATCCATCCATCCATCCATCCATCCACTTTATATCTGGATTGCAACCCCTACTCCTTTCTTTTCTCTCAGTCCCACCTTACAAGTCCCTCCTCCCAATACCCTCTCCCCCTCTCACTGGGAAATCCTTCTTGGGTACCAATCACAACAGGACTAAGCACATCCTCTCTCACTGAGGTCCAACCAGGCAGTCCAGCTAGGGGAAGGGGATCCAAGGGCAGACAACAGAGTCAGAGGCAGCTCCTGCTCCAATTGTTATGGGACCCACATGAAGATCGAGCTGCACATCGGCTACAAATGTGTAGGGGGCCTAGGTCCAGTCCCTGTGTGCTTTCTGTCTGGTGGTTCATTCTCTGCGGCCCAGGTAAGTTAACTCTAGGTCTTCTTGTGGTGTCCTTGACTACTCAAGCCTGCTCAATGCTATCCTCCACTCTTCCACAAGGTGCTTGGAGCAATGCCTGATGTTTGGATCTCTGCATCTGCTTCCATCTGCTGCTGGATGAAGCCTCCTGTTTGTTTGATCTTGGTGCTGCTGCAGGCCTGCTGAATGCTGGCTGAGAGAGGAGAGGTGGCAGGACAATGGAGCTCTGTGTGGACAGCATGCTGCACAGGACAGCTGGGTATGCCCCAGGGGAGTCAGTGGGCCGGTCTATGATTTCTGGATCCTTTGCTATGATCTCCTCTGTCTTCAGCATTCAGGGTTCTCAGTTCTGACTTACAGGTGAGCAGATCTGGCTGAGAAGAGGGAGACCTGGGAGGTTCAGGGCCACCTAGACATGGTTCCAGCTGTAGTGTTGCTGACTCATGGTGACTCTCCCAAGCTGGCCAACCAGGAAACTGTGTGTGAGAATAGTTTTCAGGTTTCCAGGACAGAGCATGTCTTTTTGAAGTTTGAAATTCCTGCACTCTGCAAGGTTCTCTTTCGATGGAATAGTTGCCTTTCTTCACAGCATGGTGGTCTCACAGTGATTCAGAGGGCTTATGTGTTGCCTTCAACAGAACTCAAAAGATGAATGGATTTGCATGAGCTTCCTCAGGCGCAAGACCAACGTCATGATGTGTGGACCCAATGCAAAATGAAAACACCAGTTCTTTCCTTACAACATCAACACAACAACAACAAAACAATCCCCCCTCTCACCCAATAAAAACCCAAACAAGTACCTAGAGACTCCAAGAGCAGAACATTAAACCAAGAAAAGGCCCCTGTGAGCACAGAGTTCTCTGTAACTTTTTATGTCTTACTGTAGAGAAAGTCACTTACTGGCAAGTGGTGCTAAGGGGAGCCTGGACTAAGAGACGGGGACATAGAGCCGCCTTTCGGTGAAACGATTATCAAAGACTTTTTTAGACGTGTATTAAAACTTCCATGTCCACATTCATCTACCACCCTCTTCTACATTGTCTCCATCAATCTTTAGGTTTTATGCAAATCTGTCTTTTGTGTGATTATCCTTTTGTCTCGTTAGAATCGTTAGTCTTGTTTGCAGGTTTTAAGATCGGTTTTCATTCATGGCTAAACTTCGATCTTAAGAACATGTCTTTAACATGTCTACAAGTATACCTTTCAAATTCATTGACGAAATGCTTCCCTCTCAACCTGGAAATGGCTTGTCGGGGCTTTCTCTTTCACTGAACCCTGCTCTGTGACCTGCTGCTTTTGGGTCACGTCCTTTTGTGCTCAGCATCTGTCAGGGCAGAGGGAGGAGATGAATTCATTAAAGTTCTCAAAGAGGAAAAAAATTCTTGATTGGGGATCAAGTTGAATAGGAAAAAAAAAGTCCTTTTCCCACCCCCATCACTTTGGATACACGTGAGAACAGCGCCCTCTATCTGGACGTCCTGAACATCTTTGCATCTGCAGCCAAGGGTTCCTTTGCTTGAAAGTCTCATTATTGTTTAGCCTTCATTACAATTTTCCAAATTGTTTTCCTTTATGGGGGCTACTAAATCTCTAATTTAATACAAATTATATAGTAACTATGTTGTTTATGACTCCTTTACATTTACATGGGACTTGCGCTTACACGGTCCAAGTGCACAAGAGGACCTATGTTGCATTTGTCCTTATTAGTAGAAGAAAATCTAGATGTTCGAAGATGGCAGTCTGTTTTGCATGATCACAAATCTTTAAACAGAGGCAACTGGAAACAGAAAGTAGGTTTGCCAGCACCACAGACTTTCTGCGCCCTGGAGTGTACCATGTTCTTCCTGACTGAGTTTCACACACACACACACATATATATGTATATGTATATGTATATGTATATGTATATGTATATGTATATGTATATGTATATGTATATATTCATTCCTTATTCAAGTAGCAGGTAGCAGGGCTCATTCAGTGGACCTACAAGCATCTTTCTCTTAATAATTACCGAAGAATAGCTCATTGTATGTGTGTATGTGTATACCAATACTTCTCTGGTCCTTAACAGAAAGGTATTTAATTTATGTTTGATTTTTCTCCCTTTGTCAAATAAATATTGCATTTACTTTTCATTTAAATTTTGGATACATGAGAGATATTTTATGAATTATATAAGGATATATTGTGAACACAATGGATATATGTGAAAATTACACACATGTTTAATTTTGATACAAAGGAATTTATGAATAAAAAGTATGTGGATATATATTTTGATAGATAACCTTAAATTTACCTGTGGAAAATTTTCTTTTACTATTTTTTTGTGTGTGGTATTTATATGAGTGTGTATGAATGGTTTTGCATGTATGTGGGCTCATCTGTGTGGGAGTGCATGTGCATATCTGCACATTGCATACAAACGCTGAGGTTGATGTTGAGAAATCATTCCCCAACACTTTAACCTTACTCATTGAGGCAGGGTCTCTCAATCAAACCAGAGTTCATCAATACGGCTAGGCTAGTCTTGCCAGTCATCTTGGCCTGGGGCATCCTGACTCTGATTTCTGAGGATGAGGCTGGAATTACAGGCAGTCAGTCGTACTCACTGGTAATGGATGGGGGTCCAAACTCTAGTTCTCATGGTTATGTACCAAGCACATTAAGCACATAGCCATTGTCCCAGCCTCAAATGAGGAAGTTAAATGACGTGGGATTAGATTCCCACAAACGTTGTGGGATGGCATTTGTCTCCCTTTTCTAATACAATCTACAATGGATTTTTTGTTGGCTTTGTAAACCTAAGTTAGAAAGTAGGGTAGTATGTGGGGTAGTGCTGGAGAAATGGCTCTGAGCTGAAGAGCACTCGCTACTTTGGCAGAGGACCTTGGCTTTGTTCCCAGAACACACATAGTGATTCACAAACATCTGTAACTCCAGTTCCTCTGATGTTCCCTTTGCACCTCTGGGGGCACAAGGTGTACACGTGGTGCACACACATCCATAACCAAATACTCATACACATAGAATAAAAAAGTAAATTTAAAAATAAAATGATTAGTTATTCAAATTTCACTTATTTTGCATTTTGCAATTTTGCATTTTGCATTTTGGTTCCCATCCAGTTAATGTTTTGGATCAGTTTTTCCTTTGTTATTATTTTTTCATACTTCTTTGATAGAATAGATGCACATGTATATACATATATACATATTACAACTTTATATGGAATAATATAAATCATATATATATAATACATTATATATATTACATGTTATATATATTAAAATGAACATTAATATATATATTAATATGAACATCTCTTGAGCAAACAAGAGGAAAGAATCATAGGCCATTATTCTCTGCTTTGTGATTAATTTCCATGTAGAAATTTAAAAATTTCTGAGTAGTCAGTTTCACTATTTTAAAACCTGTGGCTTTTAAGTAGTTTCTAGAGCATCTTAATCACCAATTGTAAATGTTTCTCCAGTGTTTTCTTTTAGCAGAGAGGGAGAGGAGGGGACAGTCTCTTTTATAGGAAGCCAGGCTTACCTGGCTATTGCCAGGTAACTGTTGGGTGGGGCCTAGAAGGAATGCCAATGTTTGATTCCCAGATGATAGCTCCAATTACTGAAAAGTGACTGTCCTCAAGAGCTCTGACCTCATCAGTGGGTTAATCCACAGAGGGGGTCATAATTTGGTGGCATGAGGAGGTGGTGCCTAGCTGGAAGAAGTAAGCCACTGTAGTGAGCTTGTGACAATACATCTTGTCTCCCTCTTCTGTTCCTCAGAGGAGCTGGTTTATTCTGCTGTATGTTCCTTGTCATGCTCTTCAGCCTCACTGTGAGCTCAGAAGCTACAGAGGTAAATGACAGATGCACAAACCTCTCAATCAGCGAGACAGATAGATACGTTCTTCTCTGATTCTTTTAGGTATTGTTATGGCAATGGAACCAACACAGAAAGCAAGGGATGGACACCCCGATTTAAAGTCTTGCTAGCTAGCCAGGAAGAACTTGAGCTGAGTTTACTCAAATTCAACGGCTGCATGAGTCAAGTACCAATAATCTAGTTTTACAGAGGAAACAGCTCAGCTCAGAGGTTTTAGATACCCTGTATTCTCAAGGTTACAAGGTTGTCTAGTCTGGGAGATGGCGTGAGCCCAGATGTGTTTGAATATACACTTGATCTTCTATGACAGTAGCTATCTACAAACACAGCCAGTTTCATCTATGACTTTAGGAAAAGGAAGGACCTGGGTACCAGAGTCATACAGGTGATGGAATATGATCATGTAAAGAAACAAGGTGTACTTAAAACAGCTTAGGCTTTGGTCCTGGAAAGGCCTCAAGTTTTCCATGTCTTTGCTGTGAGATATTGATAAAAGTATTCAATTTCTGTACGAATGCAGTTCGGTCTTCAAAACAGTTGTCAGTTGATAGTACCTCCTATAGAAAAACATTTGATGATGCTTCCCTGTGATGCCTAGAGATATTTGAGACCATTTTGCGCTGTTAGGTTTACTAGAAAGAAGCCACTATAGAAATCAGAATGGAGGTTCTAGAAATAAACCTAAATACAGAATACCATGTGATCCAGAGCCACTGCTCCTAAACACCTGAAGAAGCATAAGTCAGAACCTGACAGAGATACTTGCACACCCATGTTTATGGGACACTCTTCACAATAGCCACGTGGTGGAATTAGCCTGGATGTTCATTATCACATGAGATGAAGAAAACACTCTGTGTATATGTATATATATACACAATGGAGTTTTATTCAGCTATAAATGACAGCAAAATCATGTCACTTTCAGAAAAGTGGGCAGAAAGGTGTGAACCCAGAAAGATGTCACCCAGATTCAGAAAGACATATATCACATGCTGTATCTCTTGTTTAGGAAAATCGAGGCTTAAGAAACAAAACAAAATAGAAAAGACAAGAAATGGAAGAGGAAGACTTAGAAACAGGAAGGGGAGAAGCTAGCTCACAGAGTATGATCAAAGCATACTATATACATGTAGGAAAATGTAATGTTAAAGCCCACCATTTTGTACAGTAAATATATACATTTTTACAAAAGGAGCAAAATTAAGTTTACCAAACCGATGAGCCTTCTCGTGACAGGTGAAGTTTTGGGTAGGAACTTTGGTCATGGGGTCATGTTTGGGCAGTGCAGGGAGAGGGGCTGTGTCTAAGGTGGTATGTAGTCTTGCACTCAGCTCTCAGAGCTGGGCCTTTTACAAGTATTTTGGCCTTTACTGGAGGTTTGCCTTCAGCCCTCTTTTTTTTTTCTAGAAAATATACACTGGGGCTGGAGACATGGTTAAGAGCAGGCACTCACTGGCTGTTCTTCCAGAGGACATGGGTTCAATTCCTAGCACCTACATAGCAGGTCACAACTGTCTATGGAAGAACTCCAGGGGATATGACACCTTCACACAGAGATATAGGCAGGAAAAACACCAATGCATGTAAAATAAAAATAAATAAAATTTAAAAAAAGAAAAGAAAATATGCACTGAAAAAGAATCCGCTTAGAATAGGGACTAAAATAGGGATTGAAATTATAGAGAATAGTAAAATCTTTTTTTAAATTGGTTAGTTTTAAAATCTAATCCAAAAGCTGTGAAAATAAGTTTTGTTTTGGGGTAAAATTAATGTGATTCAAAAAGATCAGAGTGAGTGAATCAAGATCGACTCATTTCTGGTAAAAAGATGTTTGAAGACGAATTTATGAGTATGAGTTTGTTTGTTTGTTTGTTTGTTTATTTATTTATTTATTTGTATTTATTCATTTTTGCATCATGAGCAAACCTTTGAGGGATTCATCATTTTTCCTATGTCTTTAATCAGGTGGAATTGAAATAACTTTGCTTCGCTGTGCCCAGCTGTTATTTTTTTTGCTAATTTACTATTACTTTAATTGTCAAGGGCTTTCATTCAGTACTCTGTTTTCCCAGCGACTCTCTGTAATCCCAGTTGTTCTCAACCATAACTTTTGTTGACTGTAGATTTGTTAATGTTTTTGCAAATTTGGCAGTTTTTCTTTTCAATCACCTTGTACTTGCATGGATAGGTTTTTTTAAAAACGGAGCTTGTGACATCTGGAACTACTGTGGCGAGCTGAATAAAGGGATAGGACCGAGCAAAGCCGTGGGTATTGGGAATGTTGAAGGGGACTTTGTAGCTGTGACTGAATTAAGAATCTTGAGATTCTTTTGTAATTAATTAATTAATTAATTAACATTAAATGCTGCCTCCATCTTGGTACCCCCTCTCAGAGATCTCCTTCCAATTTCCCTCCCCTTCACCTTAGAGAGGATGGAACCCACCCAAACCCCTCACCCCAAAGCCCCCCTGCTCTGGTGCATCAAGTCTCAGCCGGGGTAATCGTACCCTCTTGTACTGAGGCCAGACAAGGTAGCCCTATTGGGGAACGGATACCACGGTCAGGCTACAGCTTTACAGAGAGCCTCCATTCCAGTTCCTGGGGGGGCCAGATGGGAACTGAGCTGCACATCTGCTACATATGTGTCCAGGGGCCTCGTTCAAGCCAGTGCGTGTTCTTTGGATGGTGGCTCAGTCTCTGAGAGCTCCCGGAGGGATATTGAGATCTTAAAGACCTTATTCTGGGTTATTCCGGTGGGTCTGATGCAATCACAGAGGTCCTTAAGAAAGGCAGGAGATGAGGGTAGGTATAGCTGGTGCCACGCTGGAAGAGGAGGTTGGACTCATGAAACCATGAGCCAAGGAAAGTCCTCTGGAAATGAGAATTGGTTGGGACAAGTTCTCTTCTGACCTTCCAGAGGGAACCAGCTTGGCAAAAATACACGTCTTGCCCTCTAAGACTTACTTTAGACTTCTCATCTCCAGAAATGTAAGAATAAATTTATGGTGCTTCCAGCCACTAGGTGGCGAGTGGTGTTCCTTAGCTGTAGCGTCGGGGCGAATATGCCAAACTTCTGACAAGAGAAAAGGAGGGAACGCAGGTTTTGAGGAGTGTGGGCCTAGACAGAATCCGTCCACTAGCGAATGCTTTAATGACTAGTTTCTCCAGGTAGCTTAGAACTATGGTGCATGAGTCTTTGTGTGCATCCTGTAGGTGCCTGTACAAATGTATGTACCTGTGTATTCGTGTGTGTGTGTGTGTGTGTGTGTGTGTGTGTATTACAAAGAAAAACAAGTCTTACAGAGAAATGTATAGAGGGATTTTCCCATTCTTTGCTTTGTCTGCAGCTGGGGATTCCTCCCAGCTGGGGAATTGGCCGTGACACATATTGAAGAAGCCATGGAGGTTTGATGTATGAGAAAGATCCTGAGAACTACTCAGGAAGAAAGGCAAGTGAGTACTCTAGCCACTGACCTGGGAATATGGTAGAGCCAGAACGAGAGCGGGTGCTGCTGTGACAACTAGTGGGTGTTGGGGTGGCCGAGGTAAGTCGGGGAGATTTGCAGAAAGATGTAATTTATATATCTGCCACTCCCACACAGCTCTCCCTGATGTAAATCTCCCATCCCCATCCAGGGCTTGGCTTGTTTGCCAGCTTTTTATTTCTGTTTATTTATTTGGTGTTGAGAGTTGAATCCAAAGCCTTGTGCATGTTGAGTGCACGCTGCCACCTAGCCACGCTTGTCATCTCTTGCCAGAGGCTTCTCAGCCAGAAGAACCTGAGCTCTGGGCTGACACCACAGTTGTTTGCTTAAGGCACCGTTGGTCTTCTCTCCGGAGGTGGCTTTGCAGTGCTTTTGGAGCTGAGGCTTGATGGGCAAGACCTCCATCGCTTTGGTTCTCTGCTTCTGGACCTTATTTACCCGCCTCTCTGACCTTGCAGCAGTCAAACATCTGTCTTTCCTAATTTCTTTCTCTGGTCAGTATCCTTGTCCTTTCCCGTGCCTTGGATGTTCCGCTCTGGAGAGCCTTCTGTACATATTGATGAGCAGTATGTGGGAATTTGAGAGCAAAGTCAATGGAGCCTGTGTATCTGCACATGAAAGCTTACATTCTGGTACCACTTACTTGCCAGCAACCCAAGCCCGGTTCTGATTAATAACAGCTATGATTGTAACCAGATTCGCAGCATGTGGCCCAGAGGAAACAAAGACTGTGAAGCCAATTTCCACACAGCCTTCGTGACTGTCAGCGTGAAGCACTGACTGGGAGCTTCTATGCGGTTTCAATTAGAGTTCTATTTTTTTCTATGCTCTCTTTCCTCTCCCTAGAGATTAAATACCGGTTTCAGCTTTGAGACACGCTCCCCGTGTTATTGGGCTCTTGAGTGCTGCCTGCATTTATCCCACCATGTGCAGTGAGAGTTGAGGGTCTTTATTGTTATTTTTCCCTCTGTCGAGGTTTGGATAATGATTAACAGTTGGTCAGAGAGGTCGTTCAAGGGACACTGTTTGCTTCCATTCTACCACAGACCCGCATGTGGCCTGGCTTCTCATTCCAAGCAATGTCCCTCGCTGGAGAAACGGACCCTACCTGAGGATTTCTGTCTTGAACTGATAAAGTTGCGGGAGGAAACAATAGGATTTTTTTCCCTTAGGCTCCCAGTGTCCAGAAGTGCACTGTCTAAGTGGACTTCCGTTGTACTGCCAGAGTTCCAGGAAACTAGGCAGAATGGAAAGTTCCAGGGCCCCAGTGTGCCCATCCCACAAGTACGTTGTGGGCCATCACTGTATGCCTCTGTTCTGGCACTAAGGGTGTAATTGAGTCCCTGGTGATTGTTACTGAGAATGAATAGCACCGGAAGTGTAAAATAAAGCCGTATTCCTTGGTTTGAGGGAGAAGCAAGGATCAGTATCAGCAATTTTCCCTCCCACAATGGTGAATCAGGTATGTCAGAGTTACCTTTTTTTTTTTCCTATGTGAATTTTGTGTGAGCAGAAAGACATAAAGTCATTTATAAACTGAGAAGAAAATTCTTAGATAGATGTCTATGTTTTGCCTGGTGGCTGACATGCAAGGATTATTTTGACAGAAAGTAAATAGCAAGGCAGTATAGGAGACTTGAGAAGAAAAAAATGGTTCAGCTCATGTGTTATTTAGTGAACAGGACCAATCAATTTTACTTCCACTGCCAGAGGAGGGAGTTACGTGGCTGTGCTGGGCAAGGCTCACAAATTACAATCAAGAAGTAAATAATATTGAAACCTTACAAATTGAATTTTTATTAAGAAATTCATCTCTGGTTACCTCAGGGTTTATAAAATCTTTTAGTGCTTGTGGAAGAAGGCAGTAAATCTCAATGTACAATACCAGATTGATTGGGGTGAGTAATTTTCATTTTTTAGGGTCAGAAATATACCTCACCTTTTAAAACAGGCTTAATGGGAAGGAAGCTGACGGATGGGCTATAAAAGACAGGCTGTGTCTTCTCAGGCTGCCTTTATCCACAGAGACTCCAGCTGTGGGTTCCGTGGACTTTACAAATTGGGATTAATGGCCTTTTTTTTTTTTGCATGAGAGTTTCAAGGTCACAATTTCATAAATTGTGCAAATAAACAAATCCTTCTCTATCATTGACTCTGTGTACTTAACATTTGTATATTTATTACTTTCTGTATGTATAAGATACCGGAACTGCTATTAATAATTTGTATTTCCTGTACAAGGCATCTAGCTTAGCTAGAAAATATGAGTGGAAACTTTAACATCACATTTTTTCAGAGATGAACAAGTGGAGATGTTTTCTGCTCATTGTCACAGTCTCTTCAGTCAAAGCAGAAATAATAGCAACTGAGCTTTCAGAATATTATGTGAAAGACATTTTGCATGTAGATTGCCATTTTAGAAAGCTATATATTATTGATATCATGTTATGGTGAGGAAAATTCTAGGCCAAGTTCCAGGTGCTTGCTATGTTATTAATGGCAGTGTCAGATGGGTTTTGAGTGACAGTGTGCACTGACTCTCAAAGTCCATCTCTCTCCATGCCTATCACCATTTAAAATACTTTATTTGCTTTTGTTTTATTTATGTATAGTGTTTTGCCTGAATGCACATATGTGCACTTCATGCATGTCCCTGTCATCTGAGGGGGCCAGAAGAGGATGTCAGATCCCCTGGAACTGGAATTACTGTGCACTGCCATGTGGGTGTTAGGAACTGAACCCAGTTCTCAATGGTCTTAACTGCAGAGCCATCCCTATAGCCCTGTCACTATTTTCTCAAGAGCGACAGCCTGTTTTAGTTCTGCACCATGGTGTCTGATGAACCAGGAATACACAGATGAAAGGAACTTAAGGACCGTTATTTCAGCTCACAGTTCAAGCGTATAGGCTGCCATTCTGGGGGAAGTCACAGCAGCAGAGATTGAGGTAGCTCTTCACATTGCAGAGAAGCAGCAAAGCATAAGGGATGAATGCATGCATGCTGGTGCACAGCTCGCTTCTGCTTCCTTAGGCATACAGCTCACAACTAGGTGGATCTTCCTGCAGCACGTAACACAGTCATGACACCCACCCTGCCCATACTCAAGGTCCCTTCTCCCAGGCAATTCTAGATTCTGTCAAGTTGACAATGAACTCCAGCCTTCACACTTTTTGATAGAAAGAAAACATCCACCTCCTTCATCTGAATTCACATAGACCCACCTCTTTTCCTGGGCAGGTAAGTGCAGTATCCTCCCATTGCAAGAGGTGGGGCACATCAACGAATGGCATGGTTTAACACAAGCTTTCAGAAGAAATGTAAAATAAATAAAACTGTTTTTCCTTCCCAGGACCTGCTCCCAGAATGACGACTCTGAGAGTATTTATTAATAAATGTCTTGGCTACAAGCCTCGACTCATTCCCTGACTAGTTTGTAACTTATTTAACCCATTCAAGCTATTTTATGTCTCCCACACAGCCAATTACCTCTCCTTCTGTTCTGGTCTCTTTCTTCCTCAGTGTCTTCCCCATCTTATTCATTCCTTTTCATCTCTCCTGTTTCCCAGAATCCTCTCTTTTCCTGCCAGTGTCCCACCTCCTATTTCCTGCCTCAGCTCATTGGCCATCGGCTTTTTATTGACAGGTGTTGCTTATAAGAAATCTGTGTTAAATTTTGATATAAGTATGTACTGCTATTGAATTTCTAATATGTAGCAGTGACACCTTTAAACAGTCACTGGACTTGTTCCTAGAGTTCAGGAGAAAAAAAAATAACTGTTCCAAAGATGTTTCTGAATCCGTTACACACATCGATGAATTGGTAATATCTTTGTTTTCTTTCAAAAGGTTCCTTTAATCAGGGGTCCTCCAAAAGACTTAGGCTCCAGTGGATTTGAGGTGTCCCTCAACTCCTCCTAGGACCTAGGCACCTGCTTGTATGGCTAAGTTCTTTGTGGTCACCTCCTCTAATGTACCTTGAACATGGATGCTTACCTTCTCTAATTATTATTTGGTAACCACCATTTGAAGAAGGAGATAAGGGAAATTTAAACAGAATCAGCACAAGTACAATGAGAAAATAAAGGATGGAAAAATTATCCTGATTCATTTTGTGTGTCCCCTCAAGTGTGCCCACTTACATAATCCATAAGGGAAACTGAAAATTAGAACTTAGACTTTTAATTCAAAGAAGGTAGGTCTCTTGGTACTGTCATATGAGATTGCTTTTGAAAACAGTGAGGTGTAAATTAGCACTCAGGTATCAATGTGAACAAGTCCGAGAGGCGAACAAGAAGAAGATTGGTTAGGAAAAAAAAAATCCTAGGCATAGAAGAAAATGTTGGCTGGAACTTGGAGGCAAGAGAAACATTAGCTGTCCTAATATGTGCAGGGATTGCAATTAATGATCTATCAAATAAAAATGGATCAGAGCCAATCGGGAACTCTATTCTTAAGTTTTGACCAGAATTGGTGACTTTTTTTTATGTTGGCTTTAAATTTTGTGTTTCTTTCAACAGAGGAACACGACGGATCTCACAAATGCATGCCCCTGCTTTACAGCGCCTGGCAGTGCGCCTGCGTGCCCTTGGGAAGATGCACTCGCACAATCAAAATAATATTTTCCTTCAGATTTCCTGGGGCGAGTGGTTCTGCAATTTTCCAGTAATTGTTTTAGAAAGTCAGCCCTGGATTTGGTTTTTCTCTTAAATCTTCCCCTGCCTGTGGCTCCAGACTCTCTTAGGAGTCTCTCTTAAGAAATTGGGTCGGGTAGGAGTGGCCAGTACTATTAATTACCCATGGGAGTTGGTACTGACATGAGTGGATCCCTCTCTGTACAGGTCCAAAGTCTCTCTCTTTCCACAGTTGTGGTAAGGGAAGAGAATTCATTAGCATTAGATCACATAGTGTAAACTGCTGAGGTGCCCTTTCAAATGGGCACGTTTCTCTTGTTCACAACCTGGGAATATAATGAAGGTGTGTACGCGTATATAATTATTTATAAGTAATAATTTAGTAATTATTTAGTATATTATACAAACTTTCCTGTTTATTATTGACCCTCGGTGAAAACTTAAGAAGTTGAATAGCAATATTCAAGTTGATTCTTTTTTGTTTCTTTCTTCTTCTATCTTGCTAACGAGTAAGTGGAGACTCTATGTGCCTGGTGAGTTCACCCGGTAGAAAAATACTGGAATCTTTCCTTTAGACTCAAGCTCTGCTATTGTCTTATGTGGTGCTTGCTAGTATTCTAGTCTTAAGGTTTAAAACATGGAAACGATAATAGCTGGTGGTGTGTACCCCCTTCAAGAACCACAGTTCCGAGCACAGACCAAGGCTTACCTACAAAGCTGCTCGTGTGCTTTACCGCCCTCTATCGGCGAAGTCGTCCTCAGTTCTCAACTATTGTTTGCTTCTGCACCCCAACCCCTCAAAGCCCCCGATCACAGTGAGGTGCCCCTTTATGAAATTGTTCTGGGTGGTGCTTTAGTACGGAAAATGTGAGAATAACAACAAAAAAGTAGAGCTTGCCTATTTATCAACAATTGATAGAGTTCAGTGAAAGAGTTCCATTCTCTTGGGGACTTTCATTTACCTACTTCCCTGCCTGGCCCTTGTTTTATTGTTGCTTAGCTGTACTGTTAAGTACACTTAAAAAGAGTAAACATCCATGTCCAAAATACATTATGGAGGGAGGCAGCCATAGGACGAGGTTGATACACACGCAGATGCCTGGGCCCTGGAGGAGTTGCTTGGAGCATCACAGAGCCTCTGGAGCCAAAATATGGAGGACCTCTGAGCAAAAAAGCAGTTTCAGTGATGGGTAGGCTGTAAATTCTTGGTGGGAGGGGTCATGTCTTCACAGAATCGTTCCGAGTGCACATCCGTTGACATTGCAAGGGTAGTAGGTAGAGTTAAAGAGGAATGTTTAAGCCAGAGACAGGCAAGTGACCTGACTAGCTCAGACTTGGTTAGCAACAAATCACCAGGCTGCTCTCATGGTAACTTGCGATTTTTGTTAACTTGATAATTCTCTAGAAAGGAAAAAAAATAGTAATTATATGGTTGCCACGGTACTGTCAAAAGAGGTTGTCAATTTGTATCATCTTAATACACCAACTAGGGAGACTGTTAATTATAGTTTTCACTCTGGTAAATTATAGGAGAAGCTATATAAATTACACTGTCACTTATAACATTATCTGGAGCTAATCCAGAAACTGGCAAATGACCTTCAATCAGCAGTTCTCAGACTGTAACTTACACCTCAGGATTTACTAGAAACCCTAATTCTCAAGCCCACTCCTGACCACCATGTCGGAAACTCCGTTCTCAGCACTGTTCATTGTAACAACTGCTTCTCAGGTAATTGTGACACACATTTCAATCTGATGGCTTAGGGTGGCAATGGCTAATGCCAAGTCACTTCCTTGAAGTGCTGATGGGGGTGGGAGGGTAGGAGGTAAGGAGTAGGTGTAGCTATAAAGCCAGCCTGGAAAGCACATGTCTGTGCTTTGTCCCAAACGGTTAGCATTGCTTGAGGTTTGACTGCTAGATAAATTGAGGTAATAATGACACCACACAGCTGGAAGATGAATCACCAGGACCATCAAAGGGCAAGGTGAGGAGTCTGAAGGATAATGACAATAGGATTGATCAGGCCACTCAATGATTGTTCTGGGGCATTGTCATGAGGCTGCCCTGAATTCTGACACAGAGACCTTCTTTGACATAGAAGCAGCAAAATTTTATTTTCTGGAAAAGGTCAAAACCAAAATTATTTCATAGAAATAATTTTCTTGGGCAGGGGAAATAGGAATTGACAATGCCATCTGAAAATTTTGTTGAAAAATGTTATTCGGTTTGGGAAACTGATAAATCATAAAGCATCAGGAGTCTTTCTTTTTTTAAGCCCCCGTGGAGGCTAGGACAGACAAACTTTCAATTAGGAAAAAAGACACAGAAGGACGCCAAGTGTCACTCACCACCATTAGTCCTGTCCTGAGATGCCAGCTTCTTTTTCTTTTTCTTTTCTTTTTTTTTTTTTTGGCAGAACGTTAGGTAACAAAATGTTTCTGGAGAGTATAGTCCTTCTGGCTAAAATTCTCAAAATGGCAAAATAAGTCACTGCCTGTCATTTTTCTGAGAAGGAGAGGAAGCAAAACCTGTTCTCAATTACTGGGCAGCTGGTATGTTTTTAATTGTCTGCATTTATAAGCAGTAAAATGTAAGAGTAGCCTTAAGTGCGCTCTGTACTGGTTCCCCACGCTGCTGGGCACCACAGCCCTGGGAACCTGTTACACAGGCAGACTGTGCACCCTGAAGCCTCTGGTTTAGGGAGGGGGCTGATTTTTAACAAGCATCCCGATAATTTTGGTGCAGGTGGGTTGAAGACCACACTTTCTGAAACCCTGCCCAGGGCCTACCATAATTTACATGCTCATTATCGTAGGGTATCTAAGTGACTGGCAATTCATAAAATATCAGTTTAGTGCCAATAAAGGCTTAACTGTGAGTCGTAGATGTTTATTGCAACAGAATCTCTTTCGTTGGAACTTGGAGAAAATGCATAATAATTACAAAATAAGTTCTTATTTAAAAACTTCATGCTGTATTTTGGGGGGCAGTTTTAGGTTTCCGATAAGTCAAGCAGACCGAAGAGTGTCTGTTCTCCTCCTCCAGCCCAGCCCCTGCCTTAACAGTGTTTTGGATTACTGTTTTGATTAGTGTTTTGAGTCTTCATGGTAATTAAACAGTGTTGTCGGGTTGTGTCACCATTAATGAAAGTCCATAAAGAGTTCTCATTACACCTTACGCTGTGGGTTTTGATCAGTCTGAAGCGCTCTGATTCCAGGATCACAGCACTATCATGGTTAATCTTGATTTTTGCTTCAGTGGGCTTTGGGATAACTATAGAAATATTTCTCTTTGCATGACGGTGGGGGATTCTATAGATTAGGTTAACTGTGATAGGAAGACCCATGTGGACCGTGCGAAGCTCCCTGCCATAGCAGGCATCCTGGGCTGAATGAAAAGGTGAGTAAAGAGAATGAGAGATAAGAAGCGAGGGTCTTTCTCTGCTTCCCAGCTGTGCTAGCTCAGGCGCCTGCTAGCTACTGGACTTCCCTCCATTGAACTCTGAGCTGAAATAACCCTTTCATCCCTCACTCACTTTTGCCAGGGTTCTGGGTATAGCAACGAGTACATAAAGAAGACCCCGGGACAGCTGCATCACCCTACAGTTTTCTTGGTCCTGTTTCTCTCTTCCTCAGGTCCCTATCATAAGCCCTGGCAACACCAACCTTGCTGTCATCATAGGTTTTATTTCCAGGGCATCATATCTCTGGACTCACGCTGTGTGCAGCTTTCTGCCCCTATTCCTCTGCTTAGCAATATACATTCAAGAGTCTGTTTCTTTCACGGTGGCTTGAAAGCGCATTTCTTTTCATTGTTGAGTAACATCCTACTCTCTGGATATTTTAAACTTTTAAAAATTCCTTTTGTTTTTGGTAGGACATCTTTCAAGGCTTGTGGCCATAGATGTTGATCAAGTCTGGTAGACATTTTATAAATTTTTGCTAACTGTCTCTGTAGGCTTAGATTTTTCAAAACATACTTTTAAATAAGGGTTCTTAAATGCTTTAACCTCCCTTCTAGCCTACCACCCACCATAGGTAGTAAAAATGGAAGGTTAATAGGGCAAAGGAGGAAGTGGATCTGTTTAGAAATAGTTTTTTTTTTTTTTTGGGTGAAGCCAATTTTCACTGTCAAGATATTAGCAGTTCAGTTTACATGAATCAGCAGCAGCAGCTTGATCCACTCGCAAGCACCATTCACAAACCAGCAACAGCAGGTCAATCCAGAAGGAACTGCAAGGCTCTGTCAATCAATCTGAGTCTGTGGAAGCAGCAAGAAGCTGCTGGAACACCACCAGAAGTTTTTGGTGTGTTTTGTAAATCTCTATGAAGTGATTACAAACAATGACCAGTAAAGATTGGTAAGGTGTATCAGTATCACCCAGCATCATCAGCGAGGACCAGCATCAGCAAAGCCTAACAATGATCAACAAGGAACAGTAAGATGCACCAATGCCATCCAGCATCGCTCATTGTTGGGTCATATTTATATCCTTCCCAAATATCACATGTTCTCTCAAGCATTCAATCTAGTAAGACATCACATGTCCCTTCCCCAGGCTGCTTCCTGGAAAAC
The DNA here is from genome assembly GCF_004785775.1 of Grammomys surdaster. Classification (NCBI taxonomy): domain Eukaryota; kingdom Metazoa; phylum Chordata; class Mammalia; order Rodentia; family Muridae; genus Grammomys; species Grammomys surdaster. Next base: position 2,819,794 of record NW_021604702.1, on the reverse strand, counting down.
ACCACATGTTGTTCTTAGCAGGACATCCTCCCGTGTGTTGTGTCTGCTTCAGCAAAAACATCCTCTCATAAGACAGTTTCCAGAAAAACATCACATGACACAACTGAGTCTCCAAGGAAACTAGAAATTTCTACTTCATGTTTCTGACACCCATTTCTTTCATTTTAATTTTCTGTTTTAATCTGTTATGGTCCCAAAACCAGGAAAATTTCATTAAGAGTTATATTGTGGGGCAGCAGAGTGTGCCACCAGACAGAAAACCTGGTGAGGTTGAGTGGATTCAGGAACCCCAGCAATTCTTATAATTAAGAGTGATAGGCATTTAAATCTCCTCCTGACCAGGTTCCTGTCCTGGAACATGTGACCACAACACCCCATTGAGAAGACTGACAGTCACTTAGGGACAATACCTGAAGTCCTTCTACATGCAGTTGCGGCATCCCTAACATCTTAGACTAAGGCAATGGAAAGCATATGCCTTCAGATCCCAATCCACCCCAAAATGTTTGTAAGGTCCTATCTGCAAGGAATAAAGTGCACGAGTTGAGCTATGTCACCAAAGATCGCCTCAAGAGAGCCTGTCTTACCGAGCTGTAATACTCCAGGGAAGAATATCCTCTCCTGAAGCTTTTGTCTGAATCTTGACCTGGTCTAACCTGCTGGGTGCTCCAGCCTACCGTAGCCACTTCCTACTTGCTAGCCCTGATGTTGACTCCTAGCAATCTGCTATGTCCTGCAGCCTGCCACCTACTGAAGGGGCCTGGCATCTAGCCTTGCTCTGGTTTCCCCTTGGAAAGCTGCAACTGTTTGGCCATGCAGACAAGGCCAGAGCTCTGCAGATCTCCGCAGACAGTACCTGGTATGCAGACCAGCACTATATAATTAAAAGATGTGATAAAAGTTAGTCATCCCTTTGAGCACAGTTGTGGCTTTTGAAAACCTGCAGTAATACAGTGTATTTAAAAACATACAGAAACATTGAATACCCCTGTGTCTTCACTTAAACAAAACAATTAACATCTCATTATGTATGTTTTTCTGCCTCTGAATATATTAATGCATAGACACATGGGGCATACTTTGTAAAAATTAGTAATCAGTCTTCCTTTGAGAATCAATATGAGGAGCTATATTCTTGCACATAGTAAATTGAGAGTAATTATGTAATATCACTGTAAGTCCACAATCCATATTTCTTTCGTCTTGATTACTATCAGAATGTCTTTCTCATGATTTATGCCCAAGTTTCTGCACTGTAGCTGGCAAACGTGCTGTGTTGTGTGACCCAGGATGAGTTTGTTGCTTTAGCTTTGGATATGCCTCTTCCCATTTCTGGGAGTATAGAGCGATCTCTAATATAGTCTTGAGTTCTGAGAATCTTTCAATGTTCTAATCTTGTGGCTTATTTTTAATAGAAATGTTATAATTTGACAGGCACTGACAAACCACCAAACACAAAAGCAAAGTATTCAATGGAGACTTCAACTGCTCCTGAATCCTGGACTTCCTTCCATGGAGGTTTTGTAGACTTGACTATGTGACAAGTGCTGTGTGAAGATGCTGTCCCTGCGTAGTACTGGCAAACAAGAGGAGAACTAGGCTGTAGATACTTACAGGAAACACATCTTCCCTGACCCAACTCAGAGGAAATAATCAGGCCAAAACAGTAGTAAAATGTCAGACGTCATTTAAGAGCATTTCATTTTGTGATAATTTTAGACTTTCAAAGAATTAAAGAATTAAGAACTGAGTGTAGATTCCTCTACACCCAGCTCAGCCAGATGTTTGCTTTTGTATGGCTGAGTATGATAAAAATTTTTTTTCATATTTTTTAAAAAATGATTCCTTTTTCCACCTACAAGAACTATGTCCATTCAGCTTCATGTTAGACTATCCAGTAGTATCGGGCTTCAAGACTCTGGGTCCAGTCTCTACCTGGGAAGAAAAGCCCTCATTTACATCTCACCCTCATTCAGTCTAAAGATAGATCTAATTGCATCTCCAGTACTGATTTTTAGAAGTTTGTGAGACACTGAATGTAGGTAGTATGCCTTTGGGATAAGGTTAAAGTTCTGTTCTGGAGAACTCCTGTTAGACCTGAATATAGGGTCAAAAAGCACTAGTAGAACCCTGTCTTACAGGGTTGGATGTAGACTCCAGAAATGAATGCTGACATCTTTATTTTTTCAAGTTGGATTAAAACAACAAACAACAAACAACAAACAACAACAACAACGTAAAACTATATTGCCCGGGCATGCTTGAGAGATTATGGCTTTTACTTTCCAATTTAGGAACTAAAAGTTCTGAGAATAATTTACATCCTGACTGCTTATTTTGTCACTTTTGAGATGAACGTGTGATGTTTAAGCTGCTGTGGCACTTCCCCCGTGGCAGCTGTAGCATACTTCCATACGTAAGCACTTCACTTCATATTTTAATATGTTCCAGATGAAATATGCTTAGCATTCTCAAGTAAAACATTTGAGATCTAATTGTAATTAGTGTTGACTTTGTTATGATTTACAGTGAGCGCGGGTCTTTCAGTTACTGACTTTACATGTTCTGGCACTCTCTCGATAAGCTACAGAGTCGCTTGGACGTGGTTTTGATGAAAACCACGGGTATAGGTTCAGGAATTTTGAGAAGTTCTATAGATCTGATGTGAATTCACATTTTATTTTTCTGTGAACAGCTGAGTGGTTTTAGAATTTAATAGCATGTTTTTACATGAAGTTCAGTTAACACAAAGTAGGGGACCTAAACAATGGCAAATGGGCTTCAAGTAGGAGGTGCTATTAGGAAAGCTGAGAGGGAAAATTAAGGTAAGAATTAGAAAGTTGAATACAGTTCTCCCTTCTTCTTCTCCTTCTTCTTCTTTTTTTTAATTTTGAAAACGGAGTAAAGTTCCTTTCGTCAAACTTGGTATGCTTGGCTCTCAGTAAACACTGTGTACATTCCGTGACTGTAAGCACATGTAGTCTCACGGTACAGAAGCTAGACGCCATTGATATGTTCTTCTTCAGGTAAGTTAACATGACAACTAATTAAATATGATCCTGATGAAAGCTAGAGTCTGATTTATAAAATATGCTAAATCCAGTTAAGCCTTGTTACAGATATGTGACATGTTGGCTGGATGGGAGGAGAAAGAAGCTGCACAGAGAACTGGTCCTCCATACCAGATTGGAAGTGTTTAGCCAAGCAACAGAAAACCCTGATGTAAAATGGTATAAACAATGAAATGGACTCAGTATCTCACAGAACATAAGGCCCGATGTGGGGGAGCTCCTGATTGGTTGATTCAGTTGCTTGGTGTACTATTCACCTATGATTTTGTTGCCTTCTCTATTTTGCCATCCTGCAATTGGTGGCTTAGTTTTTCTGATGGTTTAAAGATGGCAGCCATAGTGCTGAAATCATTACTAGCTCTATAACAGCCAGCCACTGGAGATGCCTATATCCAGGCTTTCTCTGTCTGTCTCAGTCTCTCTCTCTCTCTCAGTCTCTTTCTCTCTCTCTCTCTCTCTCTCTCTCTCTCTCTCTCTGTCTCTCTCTCTCCTTGTTAATAAGAAAGCATTTTCCAGATTTTCTATGCACTGTAGTAACTACAGTTACATCACATACTCATGTCCAAAGTCACCAAACTTGGCCATTAGGAGTGGGAAGGTAGAGGACAGAAAGTGGACCTTCCTTCTCTGCATCATCAGAACACAAAGAGAAGAGAAAGGGTCTCATGTGAACAGCACAGGCATTATGTTACAGAGTGGGTAAAAGGAAAGACTTGGGTTGATCACTATGCTTCTGTTACTATGGATAACATTGCTTCTTTCCTGGTGTCTAATTCAACTTAAATATTTTAGCATGGATACTGGGGGAAACTAGCAGCTGAATTTTCCATGTATGGGTACATAAGTTAATAAACCAGCGTGTTCAAGTGAACTCAGCTTCCAGCCTCTGCGGGGAGGAAACAGGAACTGATTCAGTCAATGATTAAAAGTCAGCCGAGCTCAGAGGCTGACGCTCCTCGGCGCTGCGACCCACAAAAGAGCCGTTAACCTTGTTCTTCACAAATCTTTCTTTAGCTATCTCAGAAAGGAAATTTCTATTTTAAACCACAGAGCCTTCCGCACAATATCTGGCTGTGGAGTTTATGAAAAGGATTCAGAAAAAATAATGTGTTTGGTCTTATCTTAATAATATTTACTATCCTGAGGCTTGTTCAAAGGTAGTAAACAGAAATATGGACTTCCAGAGGAGATTCTGGGGGTCTATAACTGTGAGAAATGTGGGGAAATTTAAAGACTCTGGAAACTATAAATCATAACTTATCAAAATACACTGAGGCGATAGATGGACTCCCGTTTCTTGTCCTTATTGAAATGACGTTGCATGGTTTGGCCCATAAGCTCGACTTTCCACGGTAACATACATGATGTACTACTTAGAAAACCCTGCCTAGGATGTGTGACACATTCTATCATATTGGCTAATTGCCTGTCTGTCCTTGATGGACTCAAATACTGCATGATAGTGTCTGACTTTTTATATAGGATTGGCTTGTGGTGCTAATGCCTTTGAAGGAAAGGTTGAATTTTTTCCCAGCCCTAAAAGAATCACAAAAAATTCAAAACCACAGGTATGCATGGTTAGCTTTAGTTAAGATTGGAACTTAAAACACACCCCAAGCTACACTTAATTTCGATGTGTTTTTCAACTGCAGAGATCCATGACTGCTAACTGTTGTCTACAGCACCAATCACTGGCCCCCCTGTCCTCAACATCAGCCACAGCCCCAGTCAGTGAGATGCGGAAGAATTTTCCAAATTCTATTGAATGTTGAAAATACCAGAATCTGTTCAGGGTTTCCATGGGAGACACTAAATAACTTAGCATGGGGGGCGCTGAGAGCCAGCTCCACGTTAATCTCCTTAGGAACTGAGGAACGTCAGACTGCTCCATCCGATGGATGTCTCACTCAGAAACGCCCCCGCTTCTTCCTGCCTTCATGCAGCTTCTGTGAAGAAGCTACAAAGGGAGTAACTTTCCTCAGTCCCTTTATGTCTGAAATACTTCTATTTATAACCTTGCATTTGGTAGGTTCCTTGGGTTTTGAGTTCCAGAGTATAAATCTCTCTGAATTGAAAACCATTGTTTTCTA
>NW_021604702.1:2766295-2814533 GCF_004785775.1 Grammomys surdaster | reverse complement strand
GAGTTCCAGAGTATAAATCTCTCTGAATTGAAAACCATTGTTTTCTATCATATATACATCATATATATCACATATATGCATAAATATATGAAATTGTTTGAGACAAAATAGCCACCATGATATCTCTCTCTCTCTCTCTCTCTCTCTCTCTCTCTCTCTCTCTCACACACACACACACACACACACACACACACATCTCATGTAGCTGTAGGGACAATAGACATCATGTTGGAAATTCAAAATTACAGGTGAAGTCCGGGCAGTAGTTTAGTGGCTGTGAGCTTGGACTTTGGAATAAGACACATTTGTGCCTGGGCCCTAGCAGCCCTCATTTCTCATTAGCTGTGGTATCTTGGGAAATCCTGAATTTCTAAGTCTTTGTTTCTTCCTATATAAAATGCAGAAGATAAGAGTTCTTATGCCATTGTAGTTGTGATAATTCAGTAACTCAATTAGTCTTCTGCACATCAAAATCCTTACTGAGATATTTGCTATTGCTCATTATTAATATTATTATGTACTAATAAAAATACTAAATACATCTAAACTAGAGTTTGAGGCATCCTAAGTATACAAAGCAAATTTATTTTTTAATTCTAAAAAAAGAGAACATTTAATAAAAATTCAAGCAGTATAAGATATAAGTAACATAAAAGTGATATTTTGTTGTTGTTCTCCAATCTTTACATCACTTTTCAGAATAATTCACTTAAAAATGTTTAAAATTTAATTTTGTTGGGAATTCTGGTGCGTGCCTCGAGTCCCAACACTCAGGAAGCCGAGGCAGACACAAACAGATATCCACATATCTGAGGCAAGCCTGGTCTACATAGCAAGTTTCAGGTGAGCCAATGCTCCATAGGGAGACTCTGTCTCAAACCAAACTAAACCAAACCAAACCAAACCAAACCAAACCAAACCAAACCAAACCAAACCAAACCAAACCAAACCAAACCTCAACTGAAACCAAAATCCTAAAAATTAATTTTTATGTAAACTATCTCTCAACAGTCATTCAAATTCATCACCTTTGCAAATAGTGCCAGCTAACGGCTGTGAGGCTGGTGAATATAGCAGACATGTTTTCTTACTACTCCTGTCAATATTCATTTGGGTTCTTATACTTTAATTTGCCTGCTGACTGCTCTTTATGACTGAATTATACATGCAATTATATATGCAAATTCTGTTTCTTGCTGTCTCAAACACTAGACAGAATCTTAGTTCCCCATTCTGGTGTGAGGAAATGAGCCTTCCGTCTTTCTTTCCAGTTCCCTGACAGCACCTCCCATCCATCACCTGCTATACTGTTACCATCATGGTGAGGTAATGTGCATTAGCTGCTTTCCTTGTTCCCATGACAAGACACTTGAGGGAAGTGACTGAAGGGAAGAAGGATTTATATTGATTTATGGTTTAAGAGTCGGTGCAGCTCATCCTGGATGGATAGAGGCTTCTTAGTCTCTGCATCTGCAGGCAGGAAACAGAGAGGTGAATGCAGCTGCCCACAAGCTTTTCTGCCTGTTTTACCTTCTTATCAACCTGGAACCCCAGAACGTGGGATGGAGCAACCTGCATTCAACAGAGACTCTTCGTTTCTTAGCTAAACCTGTCTGAAACACTATGACCAACCGGTCTAGAATTACATCTTCTAGATGAATCCAAATCCATATAATGGAGCAATGTGTCATTTTGTTGGTTTGCTTTGTTCAGAGGAAAACTTTTTTGAACCATCTTTTTCTCCTTAAAGTTCTTGAATTTTGCAAGAGTTTTCTGCTTGCTACTTGGTGAGGCTCCCAACACAAAGACTCATCTTTGCTTATTCTGGATGAATTTCTTCTATAGTTATACGATGCTATCTGTGCTTCTTATTGTTCTTTGTAGAAACTTTATGCATTGAATGTGAGATCTTGTAGATTTGTTTTCTTCATATTTTGTTTTTAATTTTGATTCTATGATGTATTATGTTTTTATCTTATCAACCCTATTCTCAGTTTCAAAGAGCATGTTGGTTCCCGCTGCTTTGTGGTTATTCATCTCACATATCTCTGGCATCTTCAGCCTTCTCTCTTTTGGTCCATCATTGTCTCTGCCCATCTTCATTTTTCTCTTTTGGATGGTTGCTGCAAATTGGGCTCTATTAGTCTTTGATTACTCTGATTTGTGAATGGAAAGCAAGGATGGCTAACATAGAAACTGGGCAGGGATTTTTCTTATTCTGTACTATGGCACTGATTTTTAAGAAGTATTTTTAGTTTAAAAATCAATGGATATAAGGACTAAAGATGTAAAAGAAAAACAGAGAATACTATAGAAAGTAAATCGTTTTATTGCAAATCACCAATGCCTCAGAAAATAAAATTGTCAATAACTGTTTCTTGTTCCCTATGTCTCTTTCTATAACCAAGTATATGCACATATAATTACAGGGATATGTATGTATGTATGTATGTATGTATGTATGTATGTATGTATATATCTGTTGTCTATCCACCTACACATTTATACAGATACTTAAACTTAAAAAAGGGAATGCTACATGGGCACTGCCATATCCAGATCATAGGGCAGTTTGGTGTTATATCAACTTAGTTAAATGAGTATATTCAGCTCCTCCAGAAAGCCTATTAACTTCCTAACATTTTTTGTTTGCTTGCTTTTTAAACAGTTGTATATTACCAGGCATAAATCCCTTCCTATGAAGTGAGTTCTGAAACAAACAGACAGACAAACAGACAAACCACTTCCAAGGATGGAATGCTTCCGTATGAATTGCTTGTCTGTTGGGAGAGTCTCTTTTGTACTATGTGGAAGGATCACTGTCAATAAAAGTCTGATGACCAATAAGGTGAGGCAGGGTTAGAAGGTGGGAGGGACATCCAGCAGGAAGAGAGAAACTCTGAGAAATAGACAGGCACAAGAAGACTTGCAACCCAGACTCTGAAGAAGTCCAAGGTATGAAACTGAGGAGAGGTGATCACGCATGTAGCAGACATAGAGTAGTATAAATGGGTTAATGAAAGTTACAAGTTAGCTGTGGAGCACAGCCTACCTGAAGGCCATAAACGTTATAAATGGAAATGTCTCCCAGTCATGATTTGGGTGGAACAAGGGAAACATAGAAAAGCCCTGCATTTGTACACTGGTCAGAGATGCTCCTGACCCCCTCCCCCTCCTCTTGCATGCTCCTTGGTTGCTCAAGAGGACTTGAAGTTTTGATTTTTGAGACAAAATTCTCACTACACTGTCCTGGCTGGCTTTGAATTCTTGGTTATTCTGCCCCAGCCTCCCAAGTGTGGGGATTATACGCATGCGTCACCACCTCGGCTCAGTTTGACATTTTTGTGAACAACCAATCTTGTTTGTGGAGACTTTTCTCTTTCATAGTAATGGAGTTTTACATTGACCAAATCTTATACTGCTAAGAACTTAGAGCCCATCTAATCTATTGTATTATACATATTGTCCTGAATATTCTTGTACAGACTTCTTGGCATTTATTTGCAAATATATTCAAATTAGGAATCTCTAGGTAACAGAGAATGCACATTTGAAGCACAGATTAAAAAGACTTTACAATATATGTTGTGCTACTTTCCTGAAAGTGTAATGTTCTCACTGGATAAACACTGAAGGCACAAAAAGGTATGGTTACAAATTAAATCAGCTCAGTTCCTTCTTTTCTATTAACCCCTCCCCCACTCTTCTCAGCCTCAGCTTCTCTTCTCTCTATATGTAAGGTACATCTCTCTGTGTGTACATACACATGTATGTGTACATGTGCATGCATGTGTGTGCATGTGGGTGTGTGTGTCTGTGTGTGTGTGTCTGTGTGTGTGTATGTTTACTCTTTGGAGACAATTTCCTAGAGAGATCATAGTTGAGTAAAAGCTCTGGAGGCAAAGAAAGAGAAATTTTAATTTATGAAAAGTATTCACATTCAGTTTCTTTTAAATTAAGCCATCTGAGCTGTCTCTGAAGTGTGCCATGACATATTGGAAGAGCTTGTCCCGTTTCTCCTTCTTTCACTTTAGCTATTGTCAACTCCATATTCCATGTGGATATGAAGGATTTTCAAGAGACATATTCTGTCTTTCTTAATATGAGAACAGATAGTATTTGTGTGGCTTTAGAATCTCTGCTCCTTCCTTTATCATTGGAATCTGTGGTGAGTGACACTGTCAAAGGAAGAGCTGGAGAGACGGCTGAGTGGTTAAGTGTACTGGCTCCTCTCTCAAGAGCTGGGGTTCAATTCCATCACCCATACAGTAGCTTTTAGCTATCTCTAGCTGCTGTCCCAGGGTATCTGTCGGCCTCTTCTAGCCTTCACTGGCACTAGGTATGCATGTGATCCACAGACACGAAAGCAGGCAGAACTTCTCTAATCATAAGAATCAATCACGTGAGTAAGTAATTTAAGTAGGAAGGCTGTTTGAGGTTTTTGGGTTCTCTTTGGTCATGGACAAGGTAAATGGTGCAGTTGGATTTTGCATGACAACACAAAGAGGCCACATTTGATGACCAGCTTCCACACAGAGCACACAGTTATTGAGATGCTGTTTTTCTTCCTGACTCTCCATCACCCTTACTTTTGTTTGATTCCAGGGTTTTCCCACTATCCATCATTCCTCTGTCTATGGATAGTCTTTTGTATATGAGGTTTACAAAATACTTATTTACAGAGACAAAAGTCCTGGAAGAACATGGTATTGAGGAAGCATAGATTTTTTGCAGCAATATGCTAAAAGTAGGTCATTTACTTTATTAATATTTACCAAGAATTTTGATTATCAGTGTGGCGATTTACATTTATAAATTAATAAGACTGGGTAATAAAATGTTAATTAGATTTTTAAAGTCAGATCTGGGATTGAAAATCATCTGTACTTCTTGTAAACCACATGATCTTAGAAAAGTCAAAGTAATTTTCTTGGGTATCAATTTCTTCATCTGCAAATGTTCGAAAGATTGTTGTGTGGATTAAGGAGATAATAAAAGCAAAGCCTTTGCAAGTGCTATGTGACATGAAAATTACAGTCATATGTGAGATGTGGTCAAGCTTATTAAAATCAGCAAAACATTTTCTTATGTTCATATCCAACACCGAATATCACTCTGGAGCTTCAGAAATGTTGTCCTTTAAGAATTCAGTGATGAGACATTGTGAACTTGCAAGCATCTTCTTAGACAGGGGATCTCAACGACTCAGTCTTCTTACTCTTAATAAAAATTATAAGCAGCCTACTAGGGCCAGGACCTTGGGTAGAAATAGAGGTATACAGAAGACAGGGCCAGAGGGGTTGGGAATGGTCATGAACAACGACTCTAAGGAATGGCAGACAACCCTATGGGACTTACGTCTTAGATACTAGAAACCTGTGGGGCAGTCAAGTTGGGAATGAGATATCACATATAAAAGGTTGCCAAAAGGCTCAATGAGAAGTTAAAAAATTCCCCAGTGAAACTGACTTCAGAAACATGCTGATTTGGTGGCAACTCCGTATAGCAGTGTTTCCAAGGTAGATGGATGGCTTTCCAAGTTCCTAGTCTTTACTAGTCTTTACTGCTGCAGATTTGGCTGGAGCTAGAGGCTTATCTTATCATTCCCTGGTTTCCAAGATTTCTCACTGTCTACCTGACTCTGCAGTAGACCCTGGCTCATTGGGAGTAAGAAACCATGTCAGAAGAAAGATCAGCATGTCCCTGAGCCTTTATTGAAGAGACGGAGAGATGGAGTAATATACCTCAAGTAACCAGATCTTTCAGTCTGTCCTTGAAGGTGCAAAGAAGGGTTGTATGAAGAGGAAACACTAGAGGCTGTGAAGAAGAGGAAGAGGCTGAAATAGGGAGATTGGCGTAGGGCGAGCATGGATCAGCAAGGTATTAGGCTCAGGAATGTGTGTTTAGAAGCGGGTGTGGACAGAGGCAGAAGTGGTGGGGGAGAAGATCAGCACTAGCTATAAAGGAGAAGCTAGAAGGATGGGCCAAGGAATGTGTTAAATTTCACACTCCAGAGGTGGAGAACTGGAAACAGCATAATAGGAAATTCAGAGGGCAAGTCCTGGGAAGCAGGGTGAGGAGAAGTGGCAATACAGGCCACTGGACGTGCAGAATAAATACATAGACTTTGAGAAATTTTATGTGGGCTCAAAAGGTTTTCATCTGGAAGGCCACATTAAAGCTTTGTGTTACAAATTATACAACGAGGCAAACACTTTCGTGTAATATATATTCAGATTAAGGCATGCTATATGAGGGACCATGTTCAACAGCTTACACTGGCTCAGTTGTCATAGACCATGTAATTTTTGGTGAATGAGTAAATGGGTTTGTTGGCAGATCATGGAGCAGTAATTTGCATTAGGTTGGACTCATCAATTTGAGTAGATACTTACTTCTTTGGTTATCATGATTCAAGTTGGCTGGATTTTAGGATAACCCGAGGAGCCTTAAGAAAAGTCCCAAGGCTAGGCTGAAACCCATACCCATTAACTCTCTTAACCACAGTGATTTAAACTTACATATAAGATCAGAAATACTTACAGAACATCTTTTTTGCATGTGACATTGTTCTCTGAACAATTGCCACGTGCAGTTTCCTGTCCATGGCTCCTCTCCCTATAAACTGCCCACATGTATGAAAAGTATGAATAAAATCATCAAAGTAGTCAGACTATGAAGTGTGAGGGCAAGTTAGTTGAAGAAGGAATGGACAGACAGGAGGAAGGGTACTTGGAAAACAGCAACAAGGGACTTTCAGGCATGTGAGTCAACCATTAGTGTTTGTCACTGATGTCAAAGGCTGGCACATTCTAAGCTGATAAGCACAGGGAAGAGATCAAATTCATCTACCTAGGTTTGTTTCCTCTTTAACTTGTGATTGCAGAACCAGGAGTCAGACATTGAGCATGTGGTGACATCAGGAGCAGACAGGTGCAAGGCTGTCTCGCACCTCCTCACACAGAGCAAGGCTGTGCTCTGACAGATCTACACATTGTCTCACCTGGATTCCAAAGTTTAAGAACTTAATTTTCAACACTCAAATGTTGAAAACTTCATATAAATCTTATTTATCTTAAAATAAAACCTGAAGTGATGATACTGGGCCTTTACCTGTTGTCTATTTTAGGAATAATGGGAACTATTCATCACCGTTTATGTCCACAGTGGTTGGCTTTTTATTCGCTTGCCTGATGTTCCTGACCTGTGTAGGCACAGGACTTGGGGGCCTTGGTTTGATCTAAATGGTGGTCTGATGGCTTTTCATTGGAAGAAAAAGGAGATCCTCTGATCATCTTTGTAGAGAGGAAGAGACAGGCAGAGGGAAGATGGATAAAGGAACGTAGTTTCAAAATTAGTCTGGGATCAGAAAGACTGAACATGAAGGGTAAGTGTATAAAGGTAAGGAGATTTGGGGGAGGGGAGGAGGGAACATGGGAATCTGTTAGTCTCTGCAAAATAAATGTAGCATTGTGAATCAGAAGACACAATACTGGGTCTGAGCAATGGGGGAAGATTTAGGACACTTGTACAGAACCTACTGAAGAGGAAACAAACTTGGGGGTGAGAGATAAGACAAGACCCCTTAAAAAGTACTGAAAAATGTAGCAATTTCCAATGACTTATTTATTTAGAAACAGCTTTTCCCTACTTACTTGGAACAGAAGATTAAAGTAAAATATTATATTTCAGAGCTTTAGAAGTTATCTTATGTTTAAACCAGTCTTTTTTTCATGTATTTAATTTCAAGAGCATTAAAGAATAAGCTCCATGAAGGCCATTACTAGTGTAACAAAGCTGACCTTTCATTCGACTGTACGTTACAAAGTTTCTGGTTCTATTATTTTTCCAACTGTAGCACCATTTTTTTTTATTAAATCACACAAAAGGATGCTTTGAAAGCACTTATACAAAAGTATTCATGTGTTGTGTTTCAGTGCCAATATTTGTATTTGACTGAACCTTTTCAGATAACATAAAAGCAATTTGTTTTATTGAATGGAACAAATGTTTGTTTGTTTCTTAGGGAAATTTTTTTGTTTGTTCAGGTTGGCTTATTTTTAGAGTTGGAAGGCATGTAAGCTGAAATGATGTTGCATTAAAATTATCCTTCATCAATTTGCTTTACACCACTTATTTTTAATTGATGTCAGCAAGTCCTGAGCTGCTCATGGGTACATTTGTTTTGCAGATTTATGTATTCGGAGAATGGTACAGGACATTTGGGGAGCATTATAAACACAGAATCTGTAGTTGAGAAGGCTAAGATTTATAGAAACATAAGAGGGTGAAAAATCATATTTTTTTATTGAGGACTTTTTGAATTAGGAAGAAAATTGATTTTCATAGTAAAAAATCTGCATACTTATTTTTTCTGTTTCTTAGAACTACACTAGTTGTACCACTTGATTTTATTCACAAAGAGGGAAGTTCTTTGATTTACAAGGCAATCTTACAAACTACAATTAAATAATGCAATTCAAGGAGATGTTAGGTATTGGGATCTGAAGAGGCTAATTAGTTCTAAAATAGACATAACAGAAATAGCCATAGACATTTTTTTAATGGCTAGAACTAGAGAATGTGGCTTTGCTGTGACATCAAAACAGACTTCTTACTCTCTTTCACACAAGTGACTGGTCACCTTTAATCTTTCTGCCTGGAATAAAGGCACATTCTTAGTACTCACCTTTAATCCCAAACTATGAAGGTAAAGTTAGTTTGTCGAAGGAAGCACCTGTGTTTAAAGGTGATGTCTAATGGAGTGGCAGGAAGAGTGATGCGTCAGAGAAAGATTTGACAGAGAGAGAGAGAGAGAGAGAGAGAGAGAGAGAGAGAGAGAGAGAGAGAGAGAGAGAGAGAACAGGAAGAAAAGAGCACAGTACAGGAATACAGTAGAGTTCGTGGAGAGTAGCACAGTAGAGTTGAGACAGAGAGTGGTGCAGCACAGGAACGGAGGAGGCAGTTTTACCCAGAGAGTTTTGCAGAGACCTATGCTGAAGAGAGAACAAGCTAGACACAGGTGAAGGCTGAATGAGCCAGAGACTGAGAAGGAGCCAGAAGATTAAAAAAAAAAAGACTGCAAGAGGCCAAGCAGAGCAATTCAGAGGTCCAGAAAAACCGTATTGAGTGAGTCAGCTGGGAGAGGAGCTTCAGCCAGAACTGCTGAGATGAACCAGCCAGAGTTCAGAAAAAAACATGAAAGGGCGAGCTTATTCATCAGCACGTCTTAGAGGCTGAAAGCATTCTAGGCCTAGATTAGAGTGTACGGAGGCTAGAAGCTTCCAGGACTAGGCCTAGGTTAGCAGACAGAGGGAGTAAGCCTTTAGACAACAGTTACAGCAGGAGATTAAAAGTTAATTTTATATGTCCTAGCCATGTTTTGGAATGACTTGACTCAACCCACAGGACTCAGCGTGAGAGGGAGGCCACTCAAGCAACATCAGCATCCATTGGTTTTCTCCTCAGGAAGCTGCACAGTGCCTTCGGTACTGTGAACGCTGATCTTTAGGGAGGAGGCCTTCAGGTCAGAGCCAGCTCCAATCCTAAGTGCATGGTGTCTTCAGAAACAGGGGCTTACTTTTAACCTCTGCGAAGCAGCCAAGGGCAATAGCACCGACCTATACTGTTGGGGGAATTTGGACTCCCATGGTCAACAACTTGGATGGCAGGGTGTTTCTGGTGCCTGGTATTGGGAGTTTTGTTAGTCTATGCTCTTTGGGTGGTTATTGTCAATTCAAGAGGGATAAAGCCATTTGAACTATATATGTACATGCTCACACATATAATTTTATGTGTTGGATGTCATTCAGGTAAGTAATACTAATATGTATGTAATTTAGGTAAATAAATAATATGAATGCTTATGGCTTTTACAGACATCCTTAGTGCTATTTCATCCTCTTTCTCCTCTCCTTCTGTATCGACCTCCTTTCCTGTACCCAGTTAACTTATTCTTCCCCCCTCATTTTCTCAGATTCCCCTTCAAATCATTTGCTTTCCACTCTCTTGGTCCTTCCTTCCCCATGGTTCCCTTTTTATTTTCCTGGTTTCTGCAGTCACTCCATGTTATATACTCACATCTGAATATCTGGAGCTAGAAACCACAGATGAAACAGAACACGATGTCCAGTAGCCACACCCAACATGGACATGGTAGGCTATCTGCCACTTTCCTGTCTGCCACTTCAGTTTTCCTGGTCTCCTCTTCTGCCCTGTGGCAGACTACTTGCCGGGACTTCTCTTCTATCCCTCCCACTTCCCTTCCCTCCCCTTCTTTCTTCTTCTCTTTCTCCATTCCTCCATCCTTCTATTCTCCCATTTCCAGGGAACCCTGCCAAACCTCTATCCTCTCGTGTCAGCCACCTATTCTACATGGGACATCCAGTGCCACAGCTTGCAGGGATTCAGATAGCTGAATCACAGTATCCTTTCTGTCTTCCTTTAAGATCTCTCTATTCTCACCCATAGGCCAATGTTCTACAAACTCTGAGAGATCATAGGTGCCAGCCTAGACTATTTATAACAAGAAAAACTATCAATCTCAACAGACACAGAGAAAAATATTCCACAATAAAACCAAATTTAAGCAGTATTCATCTACAAATTCAGCTCTACAGAGTCATTAAAAGGAATACTTCAATCTGGAAAGGTTCACTGCACCCATAAAAACACAAAGAATAAATAATCCCAGACCAGAAAAATCAAAAGAGAGGTAAAAATTACACATCATAACAACAAAATATCAGGAATCAATAAATAGTGGTAATAATAGCTCTCAATATTAATGGTTTCACTTTCTCATAAAAAGACACAGGCTACTAGACTGGATTCAAACACAAAATTCACCTTTCACCTGTATCCTAGAAACATAACTTATCAGCAATGATAGACATTTTTTTCAGGGTAAAAAGAAGAAAGAAGATATTCCAAGCAAATGGCTTGAAGAACAAGCAAATACAGCCATTTCAATATCTGAGGAAATAGACTTCAAATTTTAACTTATCAGAATAGATCAGGAAGAAAACTACATTCTCATTAAAAAAAAATCCACCAAGTAGATATCCCGATTCTAAAAGTTATGCACCAAACATAAGGACACCGAAATTTATAAAAAAAAAAAAAACCCACCACTTTAGCTAAAATCATGTATTGACCCTCACCCAGTGATAGTGAGTAGCTTTGATACCCCACTCTCACCAGTAGACAGATTACTCAGACAAAAGCTAAACAGAACAATGCAGAAGTTAAATCACATTATAAATCTAATGAACTTAGCAAATATTTACAGAATATTTTATACAAATAAAAAAGAACACACTGTCCTCTCAGCAACTCATAGAACTTTCTCCAAAATTAATCACAGACACAAAGAAGTCTCAATAATACGGAAAATTGAAATAATACCATGCATCTTATCTGACCACCATGGATTAAAGCTGGGTATAAAAAAAAAACAGAAAGGTTACAAACTTATGGAAACTGAACAACTATCTACTGAATGAAAAGTGGGTCAAGTTAGAAATTAAGAAAGAAATTAAAAACTCTTTGGAATTGGGCATAAGTGAAAGTACAGATATCCAAACCTATGGGACACAATGAAGGTAGTTCTAAAGAGGCTAGTCCATAGCACTGAGTGCCTACACAAAAATACTGGAGAGATCTCATACCAGAAAATTAACAGCACACCTGAAACCTCTAGAACAATAGGAATAAATTACACCCCCTAAAAGTAGATGACAAATAATCAAACTGAAGGCTGAAATCAATAAAATAAAAATGAAACAATGAATCAAATGGAAAGCATGACCTCCTGAGGCTCCATGTCTGGAGCTTACATGTAAGACATTTCCTCATACTTATTCCGAGTCTCCTGTAAGTGCCACTAAGATGCCATTTATCTACCAGGATGCTGCAGGTAGACACTGTGTAGCAGATGAAATGTGCTCACGTGCATCTCTTGCTTTTCCACTGGACTATTTAAAAGAAAAAAAAGTAAATCCAAGGGTAAAATTAATGAAAATTCCAAAACAGCAGGGAGGATCATGGAACCAAATAAAGACACACTCCTTTGTAAATACAGGGATGGGGTAACCAATGGCTTATACACGTGGTGCTTAGTTGGTCATTACTTTTATGGAGATGGTCCCTTATTGGGCCATCCATTTGTCCTTGAACTTAGTACATGACTTAGTTATATGGAATATTCTAATAGGACAGGCCTGTGTTCTATGTTCATTGCTGAGTTTGGGCCAGCTAGGAGGAGTGTTCCTCAAAAAAACTAGCAACAGGCAAATATATTACACCTAAGGTAAAGGACCTTGCTTTATCTTCTTTATTTCTTGCTAGTTTTTAAATCTCTTAGCACTCCACAAAATTTCAGGACCCCACACCCTTGTCTCCAACTTCCAACCTCTTGCTCAGACATCCTGTATCTTGCAGGACCACAGACCCCTTTCCTTCTGTTTTGACATATATTTCCTCTTCCGGAAACTTCTAATTCATCAACATGCAGTACAAATTTACTCTTTCCGACAGTGCCTTAGTTAGGGTTTTATTGTTGTGAATAGACACCATGACCAATGCAACTCTTATAAAAAAGACAGCATTTAGTCGGGGCTGGCTTCCAGGTTCAGAGGATCACGGCAGGAAGCATGACACTAACCAAGCAGGCATGGTGCTGGATGGGCTAAGAGGTCTATATCTTCATCCGAAGGCAGCCAGGAGAAGACTCTCTTCCAGGCAGCTAAGTATCAAAGCCCACCCTTATAGGGACACACTTCCTCCAACAAGGCCACACCCACTCCAACAAGGCCACAGCTCCTAATAGTGCCACTCCCTGGGCTAAGCATATTCAAACCACCATGGACAGCATGATTATTTGATTGTTAGCCATTTATAAATAATTTGTTTTTGGGCTCAGTGGTTCCTGCTTCTACTCTGGTGCAGCTCATTTGCCCACTTGACTCTAGACCCTTGAGAGGAGAGCTGTCCTGACCAACTTTACTGCTCCATGGAAAGCAAATCTTGTCCTATAAAAGGTCCTAGAAGAGGCCCGTTAAATAATGAAACGGAAGCTGCTGTCAGAAAACAGTGCTTTCCACATGCCTTATGTAACGTTAATTCCACACCCAACGGAAGGCTTTCATAAAGGAATCCTCATTTAGGATGTCACCAGATTCTATTTTCTCAAGGAACATGCTGTCTCCTGAGTAAAATGAAGCATCTTTTGGTTAAAACTGTGAAAGAAATCAATTAAGTGCTCAGCAAAGTAATATTTTTAATTCAGTCTAGTTTCTGAGAGTCTATGTCCTAAAATGAAACATATTGCCTGGGGTGCGACTTTGGACTCTAGGTAAGGTCAAGTACTGTCTGCCGACAGGGAGGAGATGGTTTCACCTTGCCGCCGGGCAGATCAGTTCTGGCAGAGAGGAATCCAAGGGCTACAAGTGTCAGGAATATGGGATTGGTCATTTATCAGCTTTGCCTTAAAACATTCTCTTAGAATTTTTTTTCCCAGTGCTGCCTGGGACTGAGGGAAAACGACGACAACAAACAATTCGACCTTGCACTTACTTCAAGATCCTATACCAGGCACTGTGTTAAAAGCTCCTTTTCGGCTCTCAGATTAAAGCACGGCGGCTCAAAACACAGCCTTGCCAACTTGGCTGCAGGGAAGGAGCAGCCACTGGAACAATGCAGGCAATTTAATCGTGTTGCAGAGAGGAGTAAGCCAGAGTCTGGAGGCTCTACTGGAATGGAATGCAATTCCCTCGTCCCAGTAGGAAGAATGAAAGTGGGGCTGAGGTGGACAAAAGACAACATCCAAAGTGACATAAAAATTAACCACCCAACTCAATGAATTATCCACAAGATAATGGGATAAATGTTTGTGAATTAGACCAAGGAGCAAAAACACAATAGAAAGAAACAATTCAGTACTGTAGAATGAAACCTTTTTTACTCCGAAGTCTCTGTTCAAACATCTCAGTCTCTCTCTTTCCACTTTATTTAAGTTCAGGTTTTAAAACTTCATTGTTCTCTATGGAATCGAAGCCCGTGTAGACTACTCTGCAGAGCGGTACTTCAAATACTGTTCTCTCCGTTGTCACTCAAATTCCTGGTTATTCAGTTTGACCTGAAATAAAGAACAGAATAGCTTCATGCTTTAATTTAAAATTAGTTCCCAATATGTTATAATAATAGAAACAAGTTATAAAAATAAAACACTTAAATATAAGCCAAGCTAGGGTTCAATATAAGCCAAGCTAGGGTCCATAATTAAGATCATCAGAATAAAAAGAAATAGTCAAATGTCTGCTCCCACCCTTCTCATCCTAAATATATGCGTTGGGCCAGTTTAGTTAATAATGAAATGTTCATTGTCTATTATTGTAGTAAAAATTACTTGGGGATTTCTACCTTATCCTTGATCATCCGGTCCCCAAATACACGACACAAACTTTTATATTTATAGTAAGTCTTAAAGCACTAGAACTGAGCACATATCAACTCTCTGGTATTTTGTCTACTTCCTAATCACTAAATCCAAGATATCATTTGCTATGTTCCTCTTGGGCCTCTCCAACTGGCCAGCCCTCATGGCCATTCTCTCATGATCCACCTACCCAATGTCATCTTCTCCCTTCTTCTCTCTCCTCTTCTCCTTATGGTCTCTGCTTCAGACCCCAAGCCTGGGAACTGAAGGTGTGCCTACCTCTCTTCTGCCCAGCTATAGGCTTCTTTATCCGACCACTAGTTTTAAATTAAGGAGCAAGGTTACATAGCATCACTTGGTATATATGAAGATCTGCTTGTCAAGGACATCTACATCTTGAGAAGCCAGTATTTAGCATTAGAATACAAGAAGCAACAGACTAACCCCCTACAGTCCATTGTACCTAGAAAATACAATAAACAATGAATAAGGCAGCCTGTATTTGATTGGTTAGGATGTAATAGCATGAGTTGATGGCTCAATGGTTAGGAGCCCTTGTTACTCTTTCAGAGGACCTTAGTTCATGTTTCAGCACCCATGTTAGGCTGATCATAAATAACTCCCTGAGACTGTAGGGGATCTGATGTCCTCTTCTGCATCTGCACACACAGGAGGCATACAACCTATGGGAAACACATACGAGTAACTACAAAATCCTTTAAAAAGAAAAATTGATGGCTGATATAAAGTTTGAATTTTGATATAAAGTTAGCATATTTAAAAACTTTGTCGCTACTATGTATTGGTGATTCAATTAAGTCTTGAAAGAAGACGAATGTCATATTAGCTAATGACTTCTGACTCAGAGCATCTTATGACTAACAGCCGGCAAAGAGAGAAGGTCCACTAAATGAGGCAAAGGAATGAATGTGACAAAAAAAAATTAAGGCATCCCAGAAAAAGCAGGCTGTAAAGTGATAATAATGAATATGATATTTTTCTTTTACATAGCAACAATAATCTATCACCTCCTACACCCTTCACAGATGAAGAACCTAATTGGCCTCGGAGAGAGTGTATCTACTCAATGTAATGTCAGAATAGCAGGTGGTTAGAAATGTGTTAAACAGCATACTAATTAGATTGATGTCCATGCATTCTCAATATTTAAAACTTATTAAATGATTACTTTTTTTAAAAGAAACTTGTGACTTTACTTGCAAAGGGGAGACATCTTAAATTCAGATATAATTGAAAATTCTTGTTGACTTACTTAAATTGCAAGTTAAGTAAAAACTAACTTTTGCCCTTATAATATTGTATAACCAGACAGAGAGGAGTTCTAGATGGGAAAAAATTTGGGGGCAAAAACTGAGTGCTCAAAGCCTTTGTGCATTCATGTGCATGTGGCATACACAAGCTCAAGCAAATGTCACAATACCACTGTGCCTAAACTTCTCATTTGCACGGGCACAAATTATGCAGAAAGGCCCTCTACTTCCACAACCACTCAGAATGTAGGGTGGCTTGATAGCTCAGATTTCTGCAGTACAAGTCCTCCTGAGTGCTCACTATTGCTCCGAGTTGATCAGATATATGCTTCAGGAGGAGGTATATGTTGCATAATTCCGCATGATTATGAATGTCTCATGCTGTTTTCTCCTGTCCTAACAGAGATAGGGAGAGCGGGTCTCTGTTCACAGAGTTTACAAAAATGCCTGGCAAGGCAAAGTTAAAGATACCTCCTTGTCAAGGCAGTGAGTGTCTTGGTGTGTCTTAGAGTCTGTGGTGTGCTTTGTTCCTGTCTGAGAGGGAGGTTTGTTCATGGAAGTTGCCCAGGGAATCTTTGACCACAGGCGGAGGAGTGCAGTGCCCCAAACAACTTTTTCTTGTTAAAATCATTGTTTCTCTCAGATGAGGGTCAGAACCTGAACCAGGGGTGAGGAAAAGAACTCCATGTTTCTAACCCAGGCCAGGGTAACTCTCCACTCCAGGGCCAGAGTGTTTTCTGTGTACATGAAATGAGCTTTGAACACAATAGACAATACAAAGTAGCAATCTAAGTAGCAGACTGGGAGTGGAGGAAACAAAGTGTTGGGAGATGTCCCTCCATTTTACATTGTCACCCTCATATGACATCATTTCAGCTCCATGGATTATCCTACAGGATTTATATTAATTTTATCATTTACATCTGTCAGCTAACAAGAGGTCAAGACCAAACTAGGATCTGACCCTGGTGGGAGATGAAGCACAGACTCTTTGGACTAAGGAAGTTGAAAGCTGCATCTGTCTGAGTGGTCTGTGGGATCCTTGCATGGTATTCTGAGTGCTCCTTACCGCATATCACCTGGATGTGCTTTGAACTGTTTAAAATCCATCAGTAACCATTTTATAACCTTCCCTAAGATCTCAGACCTTGTGCTTCCTTGACCACACAGTAATGATATTTTTGGCAATGATGTATATCAGTGGTGGACCTTTAAACACTTGGCCTTCCAAAGTATCCCTCAAGGATACTTGATGTGGTAGTTGTGGGTTGTAGGTGTAGTCACTCAGGGAGTTCATTGTAGAGTACTTAAAACCAATAATAAAAGCAACTTGGTCTGTCATTTATTTTTTTAAAAAATCATTGTCATGGGATGTAAAATGATGATAGTAATGAAAATACTTCTACTTTCAGACAGTAGTTGCCTTCTCCCAAATGGCTTTCTAGGAGAAACTTATGCAAGGGAGAATAAGTATACTTTAAGTTTTTGAGATTTCTGCTTCTTTCTTCTAGTCTGTCAACTTATTTTCTCTCATTTTAGTAAAAGGCTTCAGTTAACATTAGGACTTATCCACAAAGTCCTAAACCTCCACATCACCAGGCTCTGTTGTCCCAATTCCTTTGCTAGTGCTGATCGAAGCACTAACAGCTTTAAAAGAGATCCATTCGACCCTGTCAACCATGAAAGCACCCTGAAGGCGGATCTGCTGTTGAGTGGGAAAGATTTCGCTTATGGTGTTGCCTGAAGCTGTGTGGTTCAGATAGGACACTGGCCCTCTGGGCCTCAGTTTCTCTGTTTTATTGCTGGCCTGACATCCTTAAAAGATGGTAATGAATAGTTGGCCAGAGTCATCAAAAACAAAGTCCAGTTATGTCTGGTTAAGATGCTTAAAAATCTTTGTGTGTGTGTGTGTGGGGGGGGGGGAGGAGGCCTGTAGGGGTCAGAGGCTGATATCAGGAGTGGTTTTCAACTGCTCTCTGCCTTACTTTTGAGGACAGGGAATAGCACTGATTCCTGGGTGGCCAGTCAACTCTAGGAGGCCTTCCCTGAATGAGTGTGTGCCGCCACACTGGTTGTTGTTGTTGTTGTTAGTTTTTTTGTTTTGTTTTGGTTTAAGCGTATGTTCTGGGGATCATGGCCAGTCAGGCCCTCATGCTTGTGTGGTAAACACTTTATTCACTGACCCATCCCCTCCGCACCAATGTTTGAAATCTTGCTTGAAGAAATAAAAATAGATTTTATAGCCTTCATAGCTATGTATATTTTAGAGACATAAAAACATAAAGCCTACCAATTCTCAGAGGCTAAGCTCTAAGCATTTAATGGTGCTCTCTCTTAGATGCCTAGAACTCTAAAATGAAAGAGAAATATCTTTATGGGCCAGAAATGCTCTTTTAGACATTAGTAGATAAAACACGAAGAAAGCCACCATGTTGACTCATAGGGATTTCTACCCTTGGTGTCTCTGGGCTTTGCCTTTTTTTTCCCTTTTCTTTTCTTTTTCTTCTCCATTTTATCCTGGAACTTCCCAGAGTATATTTTTAAAGCCTACAGAATTTTGATGCACGTGAGAGAATCATTCAGGTTCTCATATGCGAAATAGGTATAGAGACATGTTTCTAAACGATGTGTGAGTGTCAGTTTATTTTTTCCTACTGATTTTCAGAAGACTGAAAATCTACTCATTTTCTTCATTTATTAAAAACATATCGATAGTGTAGTCTGCTAACATCTCTGCAGGTGTTGAGATGCAGCACGGAACAGGCTTATACCTCCAAGGGACCTGCTTCTTTTTGTGGGATGACGATAGCAGAACACAGACGGTGACAAGATGTTAGATGTAGTCTGGAGATTCATTTAGAATCCAGACACAATACCCTTTTTATTTTAAACATTAAACGCAGCAGCGTAAGAGTAATGCACTTCTGGAGGTCAACAGGTTCATGCAGCATAACAGCAATACATTTTCAGGGGTCAAAAGTTCCTGCAAATGTTTCCAGATGTCAGCTAGGGCTTATAACTTTGACTCAATTTAGCAGCTTGCCTTTCAGGTTAGACTGAGTCAGGCTGGTGTGGCCTTCACCACTTTCTGCAAGTCAGTACTGTAAGAGACCCCATTTCACCTTCTGTATCAGTTCTTCCCAAGATAGTTATGGTCTGGAGCCATCTGGGAAATCTATATATGAGTTATACGTATATTCATATAAAATATATGCATACATATTTTCTGAAACACACTGAACTGAAATCTCTAGTGATGAAGGACCTGGGACATGTGTTGTTCACAGTGCTACAAGTGATTTTGATTAAGCCAAGTGGCCTCAGTTTTTAAGCTGGGCATTAGAAGACATTCACTACCAGCTTACTCTCTTCAATGTAATTTTTTCAGTCTTCTCTTCACATGCTTAAAGTGTTACCCAGCAAGGCTCATGGATGGCACTTGAAGAGTCAGGCTTTCTTGCTGGCTCCAAACTCATTGGCTTACTCCTGATATCCCCAGCCAACCCACTGGCCATGTTCCCTCAGTTGTGTATTCCTGCACCTGCGTGTTTTTGAGCCTTTCCACAAGATCCTCTTTCTTCTCTTTCAGGTCTGCATTCTTTTAAGATCTTTTAAAATCTGATCTGTGTATCAGATCCTTGGTCCACTTCATCCTTTCTCACCCGTCCAGCCTTCATCGATTGTATCATCAGATTGTAATCTGTATTGTAGTAACTGGTGACCAATGGGTCTGCTTCGACTCTTGGGATGCCTCTCAAGTGACTGGCATATATGACACACCATTTATAACATTTCCTACCAGTAAGTGAGTTAAAATGTCTAACATCACTCCCTGGGGACCGAGTTGCTGCATTATCTTTCAGAAGAGGGCTGGAAGTTCATCACATCCCTGCCTCCAGTCACCTCCTTCCCTGGGATAGAGCTCAGGTCTCACACAGGCCAATGATCACTTGTGGGATCAAATTAGAAAACTAACCCTGTGGCTGCTGCGTGCTCATGGCTCGGCACCCGCTGTGATGAGATATGGAAGCTTTCCTAACTCGCTTATGTTCTTGCTGCTTCCTGTCTATTGCACAGTGGTAGTGGAACCTGCCCCTTGACTCCACGTGTAGCTTCATCTCAGAATAAAGCTGTTTATTGTGACTTCAGAACGTAAACAGAGTGACCCAAATCTCTCTGTTCTTGAAGTAATTTGTAAAGATACGGGTTACTGCACAGTGAGCATCCGGTCAATCCCTGGAACTCGTTACTGGCTGTCTGAGCTTGTTTACTGTTAAGAAATTGAGGGCTACTTTGAAGATCTGATCCTGATTTACTAGAGAAATTTTGGGATCCAATCAGAATGCTCAGAGGGTAAAGGTCTTTGCTGCCAAGGTGGACAACTTAACTTCGATGCCTAGGACTTATGGTGGAAGGTGGGACCCAGTCACCGCCAACTGTCTGCCGTTTGCCATCCACATGTGCATGTGACATGCGCAGGCTGAGAACAGAACTCAGTTGATAGAATGTTTACATCTGGAGCCAGGCCACTCTGCCTCATGGCCTGGGTGGCATGCACCACTACAGTGAACAAATATGTGATAGAGAGATAGGAAAAAGAAAAACGGAACAGTATGTGTACTATGGAGAAAGACAGACTGGAAGGGACAACAGTGGTGGGGACCAGGCTAATATAAGGGGCCTGCACTACCATCAGAGACTATGATGCTATGATGATCTGTGCTGATACTAAGGGCCATGTCCAGCTGGGGTCTGTGTCAGTGTCAGTGGCCTGTGCTACCACCCGAAGGTCATGCAGACATCCGTGACCTGTGCTGCTACGCGAGACCATGCTGACGTGTTGTCTCCGAGAGCCTTGTCTGGGTCCATGATCCTATTGCAGCGGGGGGTTGGGGGTTGTGTTTTTGGTCCGTGCTGTCGCCAGACACCATGTGGAGGCCCAGAATCCATGCTCCCCATGACTGTAAAGAGCATGGAAGCTACTTTTGCAGTGATATCAATCACTGCAGATGGATAGTTGAGAAAGAGGGACACAGGAGGTTTCTGCGACAACCCCTGCCTCCACTCCAACCCCACACCTCTTCAACAAGTAGCAGCCTGAACAGGAAGCTATGGAAGAGAACTCTTAAAAAGTATGATAAGGATGCTGAATTGTAACTTCCAATTGACAGCTTCTGGTGGGGGTACAGGAGGAGAGGATTCAGTTCTATTTAATGAGGGTTTGACTACGCTTCAGTGAGTATATAGATAACAAAAATTAGACTTGGTTTTAAATATTATTATTATTGCAGGTCATAGATTGAAAGACATAGAAGGACTTAGAAATGAGTGTGATCAGGATGCATGATGTGAAATTCCAAAAGAATCAATAAAATATTATGTTGAAAAACAAGAGATGTTTGCATCTTAAGCATGAGGCTCTGAGATTCATCTCAATCATCACTATGAGAAAGACAGAGAGAGAGAGGGACAGAGAGAGAGAGAGAGAGAGAGAGAGAGAGAGAGAGAGGTTTTATATTCTTTTCAAGCACAGTAACTTAAATTCTGCTTTTATTTTTGTTTATGACTGTTTATAACAGACTGTATTCATTTGATATGGCTTTGTGATAAGTACTAGAAATAACTTGATTGTGCTTGAAAGTTGACATGCCATCGACTAATGCATGAAACTGTGTTAAAAAGGAAACCCTAGGAAAGCAGTTACTGGATATACCTGGATCTAGAAAGCGTCTTTCAACTGCCAACTTACCCTTCCAAGTGACCTTTCGCAGGACACACACACTGTGTCAAACCTACACTTTGCTTATCTGGAGTGGATATTTACAAGGTGGAGGTGTGCACAAATGTTAGACCACATGATGTGTACACTCTGATTCTAAATGGATCCTTGAGATTTAATCTTTTTAGTCTACATGGTAGCAACCAAAGGCTATACTTACAAATACATACAGTAATAGGTATTAAACATCATTCCACGCGCAGGAACCACAGGAGGTCCTGATGTACAAAAATGACAGGACAAATCCGTCTTCCTTACAAGGGAGTTGTGGCTCATCCAGACGGACAGCTGGGGTGATGTCAGTTGTCATTGTGACAGTGTGTAAAATGAAAACCTCACACACAGTGAGAGCATGTAAGGAGCCTCAGCCTCAGATGGTTTGTGGTGCAGAGCAGCATGGTGGGAACTGTTGCAAAAGCACTTCAGAAGGGCTCCAGCTTACTCTAGGGTTTGAAACACAAGACGGGGAGGGAAGTGTTACCACCTCCACAAATGCAACAATAAGGAAAGAGTTTGAAACCACGTCTGACATAGTCTCAGTTACGTTTGTCTAACCCTACTTCATGTTGTTTTGTCACTGATAATGCATAAGAACTGTGAGATTTACAAAAACATCACGAATATATCTAATCTGTGAAGAATTGCAGGGCTGTTAATGAAACTGCCACGGCTAGGAGTGGAGGCAACGTTGTGTTTGCAGGGAGAAGGATAGATATGACAGACGTGTGGGCTTGTCACCATCCTTAAAATCTTTAAACTTAGTGGAGCAAAGTTTCCTTTGAAATGTTTCTTGACATAGTGACATGCTTTGACATGTCATGGATCAAATTACATCCATTGTGTCTTCCAGCTGTATGACAGTAATTAGCAACTTGGGTGTTTATTGATTTATCTTGCTTTTCCATACATCCAAAATACTATAGGACAGAAATATAGAAAAAAGGGGAAATCAGAGGAAAAGAGAATCAGACAGAAAGTGAGAAAACAAGCAAGGTGACTGAATGTAACAGATTACTTCATGAAAAATAAAAAGGTTAAAGTCAAGTAACATTGTTTTTCTTTCTCTTTCAGAAGTCAAATGATCCTTAAGAACTAGATCATTTTATATTGGCAAGAGTGATTAGAATACGCTGATTGGAGAATGCTGTCCACTCTTCTCTGTCTCCCAGTTTGGAGTCACTAGCTCTTTGGTGCATTCCTAATGCAGTTCCTGTGCTTCTTGTCAATGTCAGATGCTGAAGCAAGCTTAAGAGGAACAAAGGAACAGGATACTGGCATTGCAGTAGTCTTCCGATGGGTGGGGGCTGCCATCTTCTGAGCTGGCGGCTTGACTTATGCTTTCAAATTTAAATCTAGCAACTGCTTTTATGTGTGGGAAAACCAGGGCTCAGAGATGAGCTAATTTGCTGAAGTATTTGAGCTAGGATTCAAGTGTAGTCTAAAGCCCATTTTATTATTTCTTTTAAATTAAAGAAAAAATGTTTTCCTCTGTTAAAGACAGAATGCCTGCTTTTCTTTATTGTTCTGGATTAGTGGTCAGCTATAACACTCCGGAGGGTCTCATAAAAGTACACTTAAAGTCTGTGTGGTTCAAAGAGAGTTTTTTTAGCTGGATGGTAAGTTATTTCTTCAAAGAGCTGCATAGAAATAAAAGTTGGATTACTAATGATTATCTTGATCATGTATAATTTTTAAATTACATTTTTATTGCAGCAATAAGGTTTATTTTTCTAGAAAATTAGGAATACATGGGAGCACAAGGGGTGGGGGTGGGGGACTATTGTCCCCAAAGACAATTGTTTCATTAAAAAATTCTAACATTTTCTCCCAGCCTCTTTCCTCTGAATATTTATTCCCCCAAAGGCATTCAAACCACATCTCATTTTGTGCTATGCCACATGTAATATAGAAACCAGCTCTGGAAATAGTCACTTAATAATTATCATTCATGTTTAGAATTATTAAAAGAAATAGAAAGGGCTGTAGGACAAAAAGCTTTGAGTGAAAAATCTCATCTGAAAGCAATTTGCTTCAGAGAGAGCCATTTGCTATGTAGGATGAATTCACAGCACATTTCTGAGATCAAGTTTGTGAGTCTTCCATGTGGGCTTTCAGAGACAATTTTGATCCCATTCTTTAAAATTTTCTGTGATTTGGGACAAGGCATTTTCTTACAATAGGCTTGGAAGGAAGGTCCCTCTCCTTTCTCCAGTTGGATGGAGTAAATAATTCAGTGATTTTGGAAACTAGTAAGTACATATCTTTTTTACTTTTAGGCAGGCTACCGAAGAGCTACACCTCAGCCATACTTCTTCACTTTTAATTAATCAGTATTTTTACCTCGGATGACCTGAAATACTAAAATTCACTTCCTGTTTATAGAATCTGTTTATAGTCTGATATTCCCTAACCTGTTTAGAGCATATGTTCCAGATTTAGCCAGCAAGAGGTCAATTTCTGATCCAACTACTTAGGCACCATGAAAATTTGAGCAAGCTAGTCAAATTCAGACTTCATTTCCTCATCTGCAACATGCACATAAATATCCCTTACTTCAGAAGAATTCTGTGAGGATTAAATGAATTACTGTGAGGATTAAATGAATTACAGTCATCCTGTGGCATCTATTGGTGCTGGGTTCTAGGATCCTTTATGAACACCAAAATCTGTGCGTATTAAAGACCTTCATATAAGATGATCACATTTATGATTGTAAATGTTATGTTAATGGATTTTATACTGTACTATAATGACAAGAACGCCTGCACATAGTCAGTGCAGAGATGTAGTTTTCTCCAGATACTTTTGATCAGCACTTGGTTGAATTTGAAGAGAAGAGCCTGCAGATACGGAGAGCTGCATGCCCACAGACAAGCAGGGCTCTATAGAAAGCCTTGTCAGATATCAGGTGAGATTTTGTTAGCTTGATCTCTTGGCATCAGCGATAGAGTCTGGGTTTGATGTCTGCAGATGGGATGGATCCCTAGGTGGGGCAGTCTCTGGATGGCCTTTCCTTCGGTCTCTGCTCTATTCTTTGTCCCTACTTTCCTTTAGATAGGAGTAATTAGGATTAATTTTTTGAGATGGGAGAGTGAGTGGCCCCAGCCCTCAATCAGGTACCATGCCTATCCACGGGATATCATCTCTACAGTTTCTTTCTCCCCTTTGTTGGGTATTTTGGCTAATGTCATCCCTGTCGGGTCCTGGGAATCTCTTGGGTCCCTGGCATCTGCGACTTTCTACTGGCTACCCCCAGTTGCCCATCCCCCACTGCTACACAGCTCCTTTCAATTCCTGACCCTCTGTCCTTCTCCCTCATCTCCTCCCACACCTGATCCTGCCCCTCTTCCCCCTCCCCCCCAGATCACTCCTTTCCCCTCCTGAGTAGAACTGTAGCATCCACACTTTGGTCTTCTTTCTTCTTAAGTTTCCAATGGTCTGTGAGTTATATCGTGGGTTGGAAAAGGCTGACCTCACAGGTGTTCTTGAGAGTGCAATGTTCTTACAACATCTGCTTTTTGTTCTTTCCCCCTTTCCTTTCTATGGTGCCAGGGGCCCATTTGACTTAGGATAAGAAGCTTGGAAGGACACTGGAAATCAACTCGAAGGGAGCCCTGCTCACTCCTGGAGGATGCTTTTGACAAGCTTAAATGACACAAACAGTTTATCAATAGAACATATTTTACAAATATAATAAAAAGGTTGAAAAAAAGCCCTACCATTATGGGCTATTTAGCTAACCTGGTGCTTGAAAAATATGAAAGATGTCTTTCTGAAAAATCTAGACCACAAGTAACCATCCTGCCCAAACCACAGTTTTCCAGTCTTTTGGTCTTGTTCTTTCTCAGTTGGGGCATTTAGGGAGGGGGTTATCTCTCCCTTCTAAGAACCAAGTAGCCTGGTCACTGAAGAAGACAGTCCCCCCTCCACAAAACAAGCAGCTCATAGTATCGTTTATATCCATAAACAACCCTTTCAGATGGGCAATTCTTATTCCTGTAGGGTTGACCTTGCTTCCCAAGAATTTTATATGACTGTTTTATACTTTGAGAGCTCAAAAAATTCTGATTTGACATATAAAAAGGCATGATTGTACATATTATTATCTTTCACCCCTTAGCTACATTGGACTCTTCTTAAGAATAATTTGCTGTGTTTTATG
This sequence comes from Grammomys surdaster, assembly GCF_004785775.1. Taxonomy (NCBI): domain Eukaryota; kingdom Metazoa; phylum Chordata; class Mammalia; order Rodentia; family Muridae; genus Grammomys; species Grammomys surdaster. Next base: position 2,788,884 of record NW_021604702.1, on the reverse strand, counting down.
TACCCAAAACAGATAGAGGGTTGATCTTTTTTAAGTTGTCAGAATTCCTGAGATTCCTGCCTAGTATAAGCGGTGGCCTCAATGTAAGAGGTTAATCATTTTATCTGCTAAAGAGTTTCCCAAGCATTCCCTAGAGCAGAAATGTCTATGACAACATTTCTGGATAATGAGGAGAAACATTTCCATAATAAACCAGTGCAGAATCAGAAGTCAATTGCAGGGAGGTGAAAGGCAAAGAGCCAGCCCCAGAAAGAAGCAGTTCATGAAAAGGCTACCTAATTTCTTATTGTGCTTTGCAATAAGCTCTGTGATTTTGTGTGTCACTTCAAACAGAAAATGGCAGGAGTATTATATCCAACTCTGTATTTCCATGATTTGTTTTATGTCTGCATTTCAGCAATTCTATATCAAATTGTGTTTAATCCAAGTTATACCTGTCTCCACCATGCTAGCACTGGTCACATGTCTTCTGGTCCCCAGTGTCTGGCATGGATGTGACTTGTAGTAGTGCATACTTAAGAAACGTTGGGTTCTCGTTGAGTGAGATTGTGTGTTTATCAAAGTCACTATAAAATTGTTGACGACCACCACCAGGTTAAGGGAAACAGACATGATAATGGGGAATAAGACTCAGTATTGTGTGCCATGGATGATGACAGGGCTGATGCCAACCTTTGCTGTATTCTATGACCTAGAGCTAGATTTACTAAGTAATCTGTGAAGAGCATCAAGCCACAGTTTGGACTGTAAAGTAGAACAGATATCATGAAGGACGGATGGATGGGAGAGTGGGTACTGTCTCAGAGGATTGGTGAGCAAGTGGTACAGAGCTGCTCCACCCACAGATCCTGGCTTCCTTTACCAGGGGACAAACGAGGAAGCAGCTGACAGAATTCAGTTGTGGCTTTGTTCCACATCCAGAATTCCTTTTCTCTATGGTCAGAATGGCTTTCTGCTCTGGCAAAACTGTAAGCAGGTCTGGGACACCCAGATGAAACCTGTCCTCCCGCCTCCAGCCTGACTCCTGTCATTCCACTTCCATGCTCTGTCTCTGACTTAGATGCTCCTTGAGTCACGTCCAACTCCGTGTTATGGTGCATGCTGAGACTACCCATGGAGTTGGGTGCAGAAAAGATGCTTTGGGAAGCCGCAGGTAGAGAAAAGAACAATGGGATCCCATGTTCTAGTAGGATGTAAATGAGGTGTTCTTAAGTTTGACTCCCAGCCTCCAACTCTCCACCAGAAACTCTTATTTCACCATCATTCACAGCCATGAGAATGAGTGCTCACTGTATGTCAGTGCTCTGTGATGTCATTCATGGGAAATGTTCTATAGAGTCTTGACAAGGACCGTGAAAAGAAGCCATCTACCCCCTCCCTGTCCAGTGCCTGTAAAAGCTTCATAAAATTGGTCAATACGACTTCACAGAGCCAGTATTTCCCCAAAGAGTAACCAGGTAAAAGGCTGGAATGGTTTGCTATTTGCATGACTGGATGTTGGCAGTAGAATTTCACTTGTCTGAAGCTCACTCGGGGTTAGAGAATGAAATCCCAGTAAGGACATTTAAGCAGGAGAAAAAGCTTATGATTTATGTGCTTTCCTCTCCCCATTTAAACGGCGCTGATGCTGATCTGGATGGAAACCACGCAGGGAAATCCCAGCCTGAAATGTCATTTCTCCCAGTCTCTTTAGTGTTTTATCGTTTGGATGCACGACACACTGAAATGAAAATTTCATGCTGCTATATTCTGAGATGTATTTACAGGTGCTTTTGTAGTCTGTGCATGCACTCTCTGTTTACTATGAAATAACTCCATATTCATCATTGGTTCAATCCGAGGCTGATACATTGACACGGAAAAGATGGAGCAAGATTACGTCTCTGAATAAAACACGCAGACCAGGAAACGGGAACTCAGAAATAAATATGAGTGTCGGTGAATAAAGAAGCAATTTTCAGTTTGTTTCACATTTTTTTTCAGCTTTCGTGTTTATACCAGTGCACATTATTTCTCACCACAAAACTAGGGGATGCTTGTTTAACACCTTTACAGAAGGATGCTGTCTTACTGAGGACCTAATTCTGCAGAAAGCCAAAATAACTAGAAAACAAAACCACAAATGCATTTAATTGATACCTGCACTGATTGCCGATTTCTTCCTCATTCATAAATTTTGAAAAGGTTTCTGTGTGCCGCAACCTTCCTATCGAAAGAGAGGGCTCGGTGTTGTCATGTGTGGTGTAGGTGACCCCCACATTATGCACTAGGATTGTCAGGCCATGAATGGAGTAGTTTCTTCCTGAGAGCTGCACATTTGTGTCTCTTACATGACATGAAACCTGCCTACAGATTCACCCCTTCCCTCCCTCAGCCTCTTCTTTGGCTTTACAACGACCTACTAAGAAGTGAGATGCTATTGGGTCTTATACAAAACTGATGAGATCATTATTATTTTTATTTTTACAAGTTGAAATTTTCCTTTTTCAGGCAGAAAGATCCACTACCACCTTTATCTTTAGGCTTTATATAGCTGATAAATAGCTCCTGAATTATACAAAAACAACTGCATCTTTTTTTTATTATAGAACCCTCACAAATGCCAATCTGCCAGCAGAGTAGCAATAACCAAGAGCAGGTAGCCAGTTTCAAACTGTCTTCTTTTTCTTAAGTCCTTAAAACAAAGCCATGATTCTTCATATTCAGTTGAAATAGAAAGTGCTCCGGCTCAGTGCATGTCGCTCAGTGCATGTCAGGAAACTGCAGCCTCCTTCCCTCCCCCCTTTACCCTCTTCCTTTTCTACTTTTGGCTGCATTGCGTCTGCGAAGCTCCCAGAGGCAGTACTGCAGGCTGGGTGGAACGGCAGGCTCTGTGCAGCCACCTTTTATAGCTAAACCAGAGTCTTGCTTCAGGTCATCTTTTACATTGTGTTTCTATTTCACAGAGCCTCTTACGGTAAAGAGAATGCAGACACATTGTTGCAGTGAGTGTGTCATGACAGTTTAAAGAGAATAAAAGGAAAGCTCAAAGGTTTTTTTACTTGCCCATCAATTCCATTCAATACTGCATTTTGGAGAACCTGGCTGGACAAAGAAATATTCTCATTTCAGCAATGATGATGGATAGGAGAAGTGGGCTTGGCCTGATTAATTTGGTTAATTTTTCTTGAAGAAAATTGTTTAATAACTGAAAGAATGTGTTAGCTGGGTTTTCTTTTTCTCAATACTTTTATTAAGGAAATAATAATCAGATCCTGAAGTAATTTCTTATCAGGTTTTTTGACAGTGTACATTAGTAAGACACCCTTCTATTAGGCTGGGGCTTTTAGAACAGTAGGGTGGGTTCCCAGGTTATTGAAAGTGGGGCCGTAGTCAGCCCAAAGATGTCCCCCTCCCATCACTCATGAGGAAAGGGCAGCTGCACTGCAGTGGGCCCTCTCTGGAGGAGGCGATCTAGAGAAGGAAGATTGCCTATGGGTTGGGACCTTGAGACTCTTTGCTGTCTGAGCTTCAGTTTTCTAACTTGAATAATTGATGCTATTAAAACCTATCCCTACACATCTGAAAGTGTTACAGGGAGAAGCAAACCCTGCAGTGCACGTTGCTAGGGACCCAGCAGCCTCCTTAAACACTTGCTGTTCGCTGTCTTTACTGTAGAAACATTCAGGGAGCAACTTTCCCTTTCTTGCTTTTCTCTCTCTATGTATTTCAATCTCTGTGTGAGTTAGCTCTGCCTTCTCAAATCCTCCTTTAAGTAGCTCTCAGAGGAATTATAATCGAGTACTTGGCTTGTTGTCCATGTCTCTTATGAGGTGTGAGGTTCTAGAAAGGAAAGTGTCTTGTGATCTCACACAGCTCTGCCCCCAACCCTCAGGGAGCCCAGTGTCAGAGTCATACAGACCACTCAGCATATCCTGTTGAGAGACCCTGAAGTTCACACATCCTCTGACTGTGTGTATCACAGCCACCACAAGATCTCCACTTTTCCCTTCCTGTAAGGGCTATTTTTCCAGGGACTTTAAGAATTGCTGATATTTGGGCAAACACACAGTTGGGAACAGTTGATGTAGTCAAATGATTTTATGATCCACTAAAAATATCCCAGTTCCCTTATGATTTGATTTTCTTATGCCTACTTTTCCCTTTGGAAAGCAGGTCAAATTTCTTGACTGAACTAATTAAAAAAAATTGCTTTACGGAGATCATATGCATCCAGCAAACCTCTAGCTAAAAGCATTTGCGTGTGTCATTTGGACGCTTATTTGAAGCCAGTGAAGTGAAATCTAGCTTGTTCTTGGAAGGTTACAATTAACCTCGAGTCAGGAATGTGAACAGAAAATGGACAAAGCATTCATTTGATTTTAGTGACTGCTCAGAACTTCAGGGAATCTGTGTAATGGACTGTGGTCAGAGACCATGGTTCCTCTCTGATTTGATGGCTTAAAAAAGTAATGGTTTACACAAACGCTTTAACTTACGTGGCAATCCTAAAAAGGATGTAACTTCTATTACTACTGCCAAACTAAGTCCTTTTTTTTTTAAAGACTAGGTACAATCTTCATACTGGATTTTTATACTTCATATTTGGATTTTTAAAACTAATATAATATGTAGCTCTCTTTTTGAAGGATTGTAGAAGGAAAATGAATTATAGTAATTTACAACTATTTTAAATGTCAACTCAAAGAAATGTTGTTTGGTGTGTGACAAGCACAAACAAGGCTGGTGGAGTGACATTGAGCCTTGGAAGAGACGGGACATAGTGAGATTGACGTCAAATATTGCACAATGAAAGAAGTGGCCATAGGTGATGACTTCTCTTCTTAGGTGTAAGCTTTTACAAAGCAAAGCTGCACTCACTCCAAAAGAAACAAGCATATGCGCAACCCTTCAGGGTTCCTTCAGAGTGTCCTGCATGTTGTGACCACAAAGACCTACAGTTGAGTGTTACATGGACTCAAGTTTGAGCCAATAAAAGTATTAGCTGAAAATTATGACACCAATACTATAGAATGTGAATGACATGATCTTCGTTATAATTTTGGTTGAAGTGAAATATTAATAAACAATGTTATGTCAGGATACCTACCATTAATTTCTTTCCCTCCTTGACTAGGGATGGACAACTCTTATTTTCTCCTACTCCCCATGGAATGGTCTATGTTGTACTCTGGATCTGGTAGTTCATATTTGGTAGCTGTTTAGTTTCTCCAAGCATTCTAATTCTCTGGACTGTTTTATACTGTTCTACTTCATTTGTGTGGGATTCAGACCCTTTATGTTATTATTACTTTAGAATTCTTTGTTAATTGGGGACCCTTGTTACTTGTGTCAGCAGTAATGAGGTTGAGACTTGGTCTCCAGCAGTCAATCCCTTCTGGCTTATCTGTAGCATGCACGATGTGTGTACCCATTACTATTTAACTATGACTTCCAGTTGCTTTTCACTCTACTTCATTTCCCCTGTGTTGTAGTTCTGGAGGCACTCACCATTGTGATTTCCACTTGAGTCTCTTTCATTTACCTCTGTGCTTAAGAGCAGAGGGAGTCCTGGCAAGAAGAGGACAGTTTTCTCTTTGAATTAGAGTTCTTCATTGGACAGACATGGAGGCACCACTGCATTTTGGTGTAATGAGATCTCTTGGTTTACTCAGAGAATATGTAACATGCTTGTCAAATGCAGAGACTTCAACACTCTCATGGGCCCATCTCCACATACACATATATGTGTGCACACATATCCTGATGCTGTATGTAGTATTTCCATGCAAATAGTGAGTACGGACAGGAAAGATAGATGATCTGCTTTGTTCCCTGAATGTGGATTTTCCATAGTATGTGGTTTTAAAAACTTCTCTCCTAGTTGGGGAAACGTGTTCTAGAAATAACTGCTTAGCCTGCTTTCCTCTACTGAAAAGACATGTTGATTTACAGAGACACTGAAAGCTGTGTTCTAATTGAGGCTATAAATATGTTGGGCTCAAACTGGAATCCTCACCCCTTTGCCTCAGTGAGGTCTTCAGAATTACAACACAGGCTTTGTGTCAGAGGTCAATTGAGAACACCTGTTCTCTGTGAAGTGTGTTTATGAGTAGACTCTAAATAAAATTCTAGGATGAATTTTCTTCAATTTGCTGTTCTAAAATTGAAATTCAAAGAACAGTTTCTAGAATCCTTTAGATTGAAGTAATTTCAAACTTACAGAAGGTATGAGAAGACATCCTGGGAGGTTTGGTATATCTTTCAACCAGCTTTGGTCAAAGGTGATATTTTACATGATCACAGAACATCTATCGATCTAAGATGTGGACGTAGATACAATATTCCAGACTTGAAAGGTAGTTTAGAGATTATAGCTCTGTGGAGTGGATTCTCTCTTTCTGCTTTTATTTAGATACTGAGGATTCATCTTGGGTCAGGAAGCTTTCCTCACTGGCCATGAAAAGATGAGTTTTAAAATAATTTTTATTTAGGGAGAATAGTTTTAATAAGAGAAACTCAGTAAAATGTTACCTGTAAGATACTGGGGCCTGGATATGTGTCTCAGTAATAGAGTACTTGCTTCCATGAACATTGCCTTGGGTTTGATCTCCAGTGTGACATGGCCCAAACCAACAAGCAAACACCATAAAAACAAATAACCCTGAACAACCAAGGGGTCAGACAGTCTAAGTGGTTCTCAGGGAAAGTTGATAAGGAAAGTGAAATGATTTTCCAATATTTTCATCTTGACTAATTCTGGCCAGCATGTATATTGGATATGGATGACAGGGTCTTTCTTTCAGAGTAACCTCAGTTTAATGTCTGTAGAAGAAATCAGAAGTGAGGCTACAAGGACATTTATATGGGATTTTCTCCTTTGTTGCACAATCTTTAACCCAGCTTTCCCAAGCTTTTCTCTATGAGAAACATCATAAATTTAGCACATTGCAGAAAATACCCGTGGTATTGGTGAAAACTTAAATTGTGTGTGTATTAAGACAGTATAAATAGAACAAGCAACAATCTGATAGACAATTATGGTAAAATCAGGTGTGTCATGACAGGATGATTTAATTGTGTTGTCTTATTAGAAGATGCTTTGTGAGTCCTTGTGTATGTTCACTTTAGATGACAGCTTAGTAACAAGAATGCAGTTTGAAAGACAACCCCTGAGTCTCCCATTGCTATTTTGCTCCTACAGTGTTTTGTGTACTTATCAAACCAGAGATGGTGTTCTCTGTTCATGACCACCCAAGCCCTAGGCTCAATGGAGCACAACACAGTTATGTGTGTTGCTAAAAACAAAATGAGTATCTACCTTTTCAAAGCTCCTAATGACTCAGGACTTTGGAGAGGAGAGAAGTTTAGTTGTTAGAGCTTTCAGTAGGACTTGAGGCTTCTTCCCATGAATCTTTTATCAACAGAACAAATATTATATGGTTATACTGATACCTAAAATAAAATTAAATATTGTATTTAAATATTTCCCTGGGAGACATGTGGTTTTCAATATAAATAAGTGATATGAAATGTTCATCTTGAAAGGATTCTCAGGACAGTAAAAATGAAGTTATCAGTGAACCATAGATCAAAAAATAGATGCTTAAGCTGCTATTGAATCTGGCAAAGGAGACTTTAAATTGTAATTAGATTTCCCAATTTGTGAATGTGGCATATGAAAGAGAGATTTACAGGAAACGTATGCTATTCCATTGCTTCTGATCAAACTCGTTTGTGGAGGTAAATTGCAAATGCTGGCAAGGGTGATGGCCAATTGTTGGGGCTGGATTCTAATTTAGGCATCCTTACTTGGCATTCGGCAGTGTCCCATCAGAGTTTGGCCTTAAATCTATGGCTATTCCCGGAATGGAGACCTAGTAAAAAGAACTGTTGAGGAGGGATTGGCTTCTGCATTGATTTTTATGTAGGCCAATGTTGGAGGAAGAAAAGAGATGGAAGCAGGGGAGTTCTTGTAGGCTTCCCTCCCTTGGCTTGGCTGTTGGACTGGGTCTCCAAGTTTAAGGCCATGGGATGAAGAAAGAATGCTTTCCAAGGCCTTTTTAGTACAAGTGTGTGTGTGTGTGTGTGTGTGTGTGTGTTGTCTTTGTATCTGGAGTTTCTCTGTAATATTGAGCTGCCTCATTACATTTGCAAAGCCTGATCTTACTGCAGTTGCTATGTTGGAGACCTACTGCGTATGTAGCCCTCATTGTTGATAGCCAATGGCATGCCCTATATGGGGGGACTGTCTCTTTTGATTAGCATATAGGAACAACCTTGTACAGATTTTGGAGAAATTTCTTAGTTTTTTCAAAGATAAGCAAGGATTTAAGTTTAATAATAGCTCCTGTTTCACTTATCCAAAAAAGCTTTGAGCTTATATTAGAGAAATGATGTTTAATGTAAAAGTAATTCAATCTGAATTAGAAAGTATTAACAGTATTAATTGGTTTAATTTTTCTTTTCTGGAGGTAGTTGGGAGTTTATCATATTTTATTTGCTTCTGTGAATGCTGATGTCATTGGAATCCTCATAGGACCAACCAGAAGAGGTCGTGACTGTGATACTCTTGGTATTTGTGAGGTTGGGGGTGTATTTCTTTTCTCTATGTGGAAAGGATATAGTGGATTCTGAGCCTGGCAGTACCCCAGACTAGAAAACCATCAAGGTGTGACTGGCTGAGGAAATAATTAAAATTATATGCAACAGACACTTTCCTGGGGTTGTTAATTTCCCATGTGATATTGTGAGATTATACTAAGAATGTAATGGAATTTAATGGCCAACTGTTAATATCCTTTACCTTGCTGCCTTTGTAGTTGGCCCCTGCCTTGGCCTCAATCTTTAGCATATGTTCAAGGAGGCATGGAGAGACAGTATTTTATTCTATAAGCAGAGTTAGGAAAAACATATAATTTCACAAGGATCCAGACCACAATGTGAAAATGTTTTCTTTAGTGTATGGATCAGTTATCCATTGTTGAGTAAAACATTACCTAGTTGCTTAAAATCAAAGTCTATTGTTGCTTAGTGTCGGTGGGAAAGGAATCCAGGCATGACTTCACTGCCACAGCCCCATATTCTCTCATGAAGCTCGAATCAAAGTGCTGGCTGGAAATGTAATCTTTTCTGAGAGCAGCCCAGGGAGGACTCACTCCAAACGGATGTGCATACAAGGTTTAGTTCTCCCTGCAGTTCTTGCCTCAGTTTCTATGCTTCTCCACAAGGCTCAAAGTGTCAAATCTGAACTCTCTTGAAGTGAACATGCAAGCGAGTGAGTAAGAGAGGGTGTATAAGGTGGAAGCCACCCTGTCTTTGCACTTTGATCTCAGAAATGACTTCTACCCTTTCTGCATTTTATTGATGGAATCTGTCTCCAGGTCCAGGCCACATTTAGGAGGGGGGATTGCACAGAATTCCGGGAGATAGGGATCCTTGGCAGTTACCCCAGAGGGTGACCATTGGAGTATATTAACTTTTTTCCACTGTAAGAGAAAACTGAACAACTAGTTGATAGAAGGTATCTATAGAAAGTCATTGGTTCAGAAGAAATATCATCTTTGAAGTGAAAGTATTGAAGAAAATCAGGGTGAGTCTGGGGAGACTTTATCCCTTTCAGTATACATTTCCGTTGCTTTTTTTTTTTTTTGTTTACTGAGGTATATGCTCACTCTTTACTGTCCCAAATGCCTTTGTCCCCACAGGAAATGTAATCTGTTTTCATTTACACAGTTTTTATCAGGTGATTGGCTAAAAATTCTGCAAAACCAATTCAGAATGACATCTTAGAAAACTGTAATTAAAAATTCCCTTTGATTTACCTATGCTACAGTGATATTTTGGTGTGGAATTCCTCCTTGGTCCACCATCATTCACACACACACCAGTACTGAGATGCTACACCTTCAGTATGCTCTTTCTTTACCAATTCATATCCCTCTGTGGTTTCTCTTCGTAGCTTCATTTATCACCTTCCTAGCACTTCCTGTTATTTGAGATGACCATCTCATATCTGTTTGTATTTGTTACCTTTCTTCTCACTAGGGTTTCAGCTCTGGGAGGAGGGAAACAGTGAGGGCAAGGATACTGCCTCTGCGTTGTGTGAACAACTCTGAACAAATATGAAATCCAAACAGAATTATGGAGATCGGTTTGTGGCCAGTGAAGCCCCAAGTTATTCCTGTCCCATCTGTCTCCTGAAATGCTGACCAGAGTTAGTTTGACTTAGATGACTCTATAGCGGACTCAAATACGCTTGACCTCAGGAGCTCAGATGCATCACGGTATTAGTACGTACTGCTCTCTTTATAACCTTGGAACTCAAGGATGTGTGAGAATGTCTGCAGCTTTGAATCTATGATTCTTGACGACCAGCAGCAGCAGCAGCAGCAGCAGCAGCAGCAGCAGCAGCAGCTCCGGAAGAAGGCATTAATCAACCTTTGCAATGTAAATGTGTTCTGTTTTCCAGGTGATGAGTGTGCTCTCTAGTGTCATGGCCAATATCAGAGGCCCCACTGAGGAACCATCAGAGAGCATGGACAATGACACACTGTGGACAAAGCAGAAGAAGACACATCACAATACATGCTTAGATGAGAACGCCTGTGGTTCAGGCTTAAAGATAGAAAGCCGTGATGACGGCCCTCCCCTGAACAGACTAAAAATTCATCAAAAAAGAAAGGAGAGAACCCCATCCTTTTCTGTCCCAGTTCTGGTGTCATTTTCATGTGGTGGGAGTTGATTGTTGCTTACTGTGGGTTAATACAACTCACCAAGTTTCTTTTCCATTGCAGCAGAGTGGGCTGAAAGCTTGAGGGATTTCTTCTGCAATAATTCCCCAGATCCCATTCCTGGCCGACATCGTGCAGCTCATTTCTATTAGGCAGATAGCCTTCCTTTTTCTTTTTGCTTCCAGGGCTCATAATTCTGTGCTTATCTGTACCGAACTTCATTTGCATTTATTAGCTGGGTAGGTACTTGAAATATCTAAACCCCTTTTATCTGCCTGCTTTGTTTCTCATTATTTGCTGTCTCTTCCAATTTGGTATTAACTGCAAACTTGAAATGTTTCTTCTGAAACTGCTGTTCAAATTCTTTGCATACCAATGTGGTCTCTCGAATGGCTGTCTGCTGGGATCTGAGGCGGTAACCGCTTCTGCCTCTCAGAACTATAATGCTCACATTTTACTTGTCTCACTTGACTGGCTGAGTGTAAACTGTTCACGCAGGTTCAGTTAGTTCTGCTCCAGAATAGTAGACAGAGTGCCAGGAAGTAAGGGAGGGCTGTTTGCCTTCACAGAGTCTATTTGCTATTTTGTGGATTTAAGGACTGTGTCTGCTACCCATTCTCAAAAAAATATTAATTTATTTTATTATGCATTGGTGTTTTGACTGCAAATATGTCAGTGTAAGAGTATTAGATCCAATGAATTATGCCAGGAATTGAACCCTGGTCCTCTGGAAGAGCAAGCAGCCACTGAGCCACCTCTCCAGCCCCTCCCATATTTATTTATTTTTTTTAAAGTTATACTTAAAAATGCTTTAGCTCTTCATCGAAAGATACACAAAATGACATTGTGAAACTCAGGATTATTTTTAAAATATTTTGTTTTTAAAAAATTTTACCTTTTATTTTCTTTGTGCAGACATCCAAGAGAGTTGCTTTTTATTTGTAATTTTACACATTTCAGTATAGGGATAGTTCTCTCGATGGTTTTACGTTGTATGTGATTAAGGAAGAGGCTGTATTTGCTTTTGTGCTTGTTGTCAAGTGGTTTATAGGCACCTTTGTAACTGACCCCCAGAGAATTCTCGGGCCTTAGCACAGTGCTTTAAATGCTCCCGATTGCCTCCTCTGGGCTTTCAGGCTCCTCTTACAATCTACAGCCCTTGTATCTCAACTTTGCAGGATTTCTTATTGGCTCTGTGAAAATTAGTCTTATTTTTTTTAAAAAAGCATTTTCCCAGCTATTCCAAATTCTTTCTTAGTTAGAATATCAATAAATTATTTGGGTGGTGCTGTTTGAGCTGGGACCCAGCTTCCCAAATCGAGGCTCTGGGATGAACTTGGTTGGAATAAACAGCCAGATAAACTCCCAGGAGGCACCTAGCCTCGAACTTCAAATGAAAGGTCTTATTGGTTAATCCTGTAATTTTGTCTTCAACATTAAAATTTTACCGTTTTGTACAGATTAATAATGGCATCATTAACCTGCCCACTTCTCATCTTACAACCTAGTTCACTCACTGTCTGAATTTCACTCGCTGAGTGCTTGAAGCCAGAGGCAGAGGTAGAGACTCAATTCAGAGATTTTAGGTATGCTAAGTGAGGTTCAGCAGAGAATCACAAGGGAGGCTCCTTTGCCACAGGGACTTCGGTTAGGCTAGGATAAGCTGGGAGAGCCACCCACGGAAGGGGCCAGATTCAGACCTTAGCAGTGAGCGAAGATGGGAGAAAAGAGGATTGAGGAACATTAGAAGGGCAGGAAGGAATTAACCACGAGGACAGGACGTTTTGGCTCCTGAAAGCTTCATTCCCCAGCTTACTAAGGCAGGGAAGACTAGTTTCTATTTCAGCAGCAGCCATTTTGTTCTTGTGACAAATGGAGGCAGTGGGGAGAGGAGCAACACTGGAGAGTTAACCAAGACTCAACATTGAAAGATTGTATGCGTCTTAGGGTATGGTAACATCACTTTGGAGAATGAGAATGAGAATGAGAGAATTATGAATTTGAGGCTAGCCTGGACTATATAAAGTTTGAGGCCAGGCTAGTATGTAGAGTGAGATCTTGTCCAATCTAACCCCAAACAAGCCCTACAAATAAAGGCGTGTCCATCAATTGGTTGGATGTTCTCTGCTGAGACTTTTGAACTTCTTGTGAAGATCAAGGTAATTCAGCAAGGAATTCGAAATGAGATGAGGAAGGTGAGCTGATTTGGAATGAGAAAGCCTGCTCCCTCTTATATGAGTTTGAATGATAGATTATAAAGATTATAAAAAAAAAAATGGGCAAAGCTTGCTCGAAGCCCTGGGATAGAAGCTGCCTATCTAGTGAATGGGTAGGGTGGGTGTGACATCGATGTGAAAGAGAATAGGAAGAAAGGAAGTCTTTGGTTTACACAAGCTGAGTCTGAGGGCTACTAGGATACTCATATCGGCCTAGTAGTTTAAAATAATAGAAATTAATAATGATTAAATATGAATGTAGTGCTGGTCTCTTTATATGTTTTGCCTTATAGAATCCTTTCAGGAACAATGATTTTACTCATACATGGGAAAATTCAAGCCCAGAAGGGCTAAGTATATTGTCTAAGGAAGCAAACCAAGAGAGGCAATATCAAGTGATATTTTTGAAGATTGGTGTCACCAGACACTGGCTGAATCATTCCTGGTGATGTTTCTGTTTTTCGTTTAAAATGGTGGTATTACTTTGAAAGCTGTTCTTGAGTACTAATCAAGACACTATCTGTCAATAACAGTCCATGCTCCATCAATAGGGACTGCGTTTCTACTTCAAAGCAGAAAAGAAGGAAGATGAGAGTTTTTAGAGGGTTGAGGAGCCATAGCTTCAAATGCTCTGAGTGGCAAGGAAGACAGCAGAGCATGTGGGTTAGGAAGACAAAAAGTAGAGTCCACGAGTTTTAATAACTATGAGAACAGCAGGAAAACATTTCTCCCAGTTGTGCGTCTGCTATTAATTTTACATTACAGAGAACAAATATCCATGGTATCAGTTTTCTCAAAAATCAATCACAGCGAAGTCTGTGAATTATGAATGCCAATACAAATGAAATCAAGTGCTGATCATTTATAATCACTTGAAAATAACATTGCCATGAAAAAGCATTACCAGGCTCTTCCCAGAGAGCATCAAAGCCAGCGGAACTCTGATGATCAATGAGAATACTTGGCAAGAGACAAAGGAGAGTAGGGCTCACAACCCACACTTCCCTTTGTTTGTCCCACACGCCATTTTCTCATCTCACAGTGTCATTTCTCAGAAGCAAGGTTCTTCATGAACTCCCGAAGGAAAAGAAGTCTTTGGGTTTGAGTGGTCATGTTTTTCTTGATGTTGTCGTTGGCACTGGGTGACTGCCTGTGCCTTCCCCTTCACAAATCTTCTCATCTGTGAGATCAGAAGCACATCTTGTGTGTTTTACATGAGAATCTTCCAGTTTCAAAATCATGGCAACTAGTGAGTAAAAATCTACCATGGACCAAAGGAAGCCCCAGTGAAAGCAGGATTTGATTTTCATAACACCAACTTGCCACCTCTATTTGTCCACAGATTTTGTGTGTGTGTGTGTGTGTGGTTTTAGTTAGAAAAGATTGACCACACTCACCATGTGCACAAGATGGCAACCCAAAAGTCAGGAACATATTTTGGGCATAGCTTTATAGCTTTTAGTCCCAACTGAGCTTGTGTGTGTGTGTGTGTGTGTGTGTGTGTGTGTGTGTATACTTCAAAATATCCATGTATGTAATAGTTGCTATATGGGAATTGAGAAACTGTTTAACCTCTGTATTTCCCATATAAGTAAGAAATTTAGATCCTATAAAGAGCCAAATTTGCAGGGCTAGTGAGTGACAGAGCTGGAACTAGAAGAGTGTGAGTCAAGGTTTTGCCTCACCTTGCCTGTCACGTGCCACAGTCCAGTGCACCATCATTGGCATCGCACTGCAAGTTAGCAGGCATGAGGCTCTGGGACCACAATGCCACATTGTGAAGGACTAATGTGGGGCTAAGAGATACAGCCCAGCTGTACAGTGGACAGGATGGGGTGCTCATGCTGGAATGTGGTGGGAGAAAGACCAGGGAAGGGAGAAGACAACTTGGGACTTTGGAAAAGGCACTTAGGCCTGAATTTCATTGGTCTGTAGAGCAGGGGAATGGTGTGATCTGGCTCATCATCACATGACAAAGGTCTTGGCTAGGAGTCCCAAGAGATGTTTGAAATCACGGACTGTACAAAAACCTAAACATGCTGGTTTGTTTCTTCTATTCACACATGTGACAAAATTCCAATCATGAGGTAGGAACCATAGGAAACTGTTATTGACAGTAAGTATCAACAATGACATATAGCAACAAAAGTTATGGGAATATAGTTTCTCCATCTCTCTCATGGTATCTTATTGTACCATGTTAGCCCTGTTTCTTGTTGGCTACTGGAAGAGGAGATTACTGTGTGCTCAGTGACCTGTGTGCTCTGGACAAAGCCCTTTTCTAGTTTTGGATGAGCAGACAGATAAAAGAATGTTGGTTTTAAGAGAAAAGATCATTCCTGGGAGCCAACTGTGAAAGGCAGTAATGAGTCAAGTCTTAAAACATGAGATGATTTTTATGGTGGAAAGATATGGACAGGATTGAAATGTAAATTTAATGTTGCCTCCCACCTGGCACAGCATTCTGTATGTTGACATGCGCAGTTTCCTCTGTCAGCTTTCACAGAGAAAAATTATACTCCATACAAACTTCTGTCTGTTGTGCTCAGAGATTGGCATATAATAAAGGATAAATAAATGTTAAGCAGCTATATCTATGTGATGCTTAATGAAACATAAAGTCCCTGTAACATAAACCGTGCTGTGATTCACTCCAGGTAAGAATAATCTTTATACAGTTAATGTGTGCTCTCCACTGACCTTGAAGATTGTTGAAGATTGATTGGTTGGAGACCTTGGGCATCACAGATTTGATTAGCTGCAATGCCATGCCGGTTTCAGCAGCATATCATGTAGTGATTGGTTCCTGCTGGTTATCTTCTTGTCTACTAAACCATTGAATATCTGTGATTTATAAAGTGTAAAATGAAAGAGTTCCTTTTCCCTCATAGTACCTGTTGGTGGCTGTGAATCATTGGCCTTGCTCTGGGCCAGGTTGGAGATCAGCCTTTGATGTTTTTTATACACAGAGTTCTAGGTTTGCAAAGGATCTATGAAGGACAGATTCATTCTAGTGACTAGGGGACCTAACAAAACCAAACCACACCACAAAAGATCACCCTAAAACCTGTGCCTGAGTTAGCAGATGTCCCACTGGACAAAGAAGCTCTAAGAGCAGGGAAGTATATTCCTTTGACTGGAAGTATCAGTCAGTAAATGCTTAAAGTCAAGCATGGCGTCTTCTAGAGTCTGTATGACAATGGATCAGCTAACCTAGGTTATGCTTCTCATTTTTCTTCTAAACAGTCTAGATACTTCTGTGCAACTACTTGTGGATTCAACTAAACTGATAATTAGTCAACTTTGAGTAAAGGAGATTCTTAGATAAATGGGTGGGTCTCACCAAATCAGGTCTTAGGAATAAAGTTGAAGTTGTCTGTAGAAGGTGAATTCTGTCCTAGGACTGTAATAGAAATCCTGCCTCACTTCCTGGCTTTTCAGCCTGATCAATAATACATTGTGGGCTTTTTTAGTCCTCTCTCTCTCTTCCCTTCTCTCTCCTCCCCCCCCCCCCCCCCCCCCCCCTTCTCTCTCTTTCTCTCTCTCTCTCTTAGCTATGTATATCTATCTAAATTATATAATTTTTAAAATGGATATATAAAGTGGTACATATTCATACCATGTGATATTTTAATATATGTCCACACTGTATAATGTTTAAGTCAAGGTAGGCAGATCACAGATCTATTATCTCAACCATTTATCTCTATTTGTTGTAAAAATATTCAAACTGTTTTAAATAGCTTTTGAAACATACAGTATTACTGTTATCCATAGTGCATTTCTATTATCCATCTATAAAAACAGAACACATAGAAATGTTTGTATTATTTCTAGTCCCTGGTAGCTAGTATTCCATTTTGTGCTTACATTTATCAAACACTTTTAGGTTCTATTTCAGCTAGATAAAGTACTTGTTGTCCTTCTTTTCTTGGATTTTTTTTTCTAAAAGAATACTTTTAATTTCTATTGCTGATTGTCAGAAGGAAGATGACATCCTTATATATTATCACCGAGTAATATCCCACTGTGTGTACCTACCACGATTTCACTCACCACTAGCTCTTGAGTAGACACTGGTTCCATGTCTTTGTTCTATTTAATGTGAGGTACAAACATCTTTCTAACATGCCCATTTCATTGCTTTTGACTTTATACCCGGTAGTGGGATTGCTGGCCTTATGTTGGTTACATTTTATTTTACATTAATTTTTAGGAAGCCCCACTATTTATCATTGGTTGGCTGGGACTTTGGAGAGCCTAGCTGCTGCAGTCTTGTTGTTTTTGGTGCACCACTCTTCCTGTGTTCTGATTTCCAGCATAAAGCAGAGGCGAAGTATAATGAAGATTACTTCCCTTGTAGCAGTAGGACATCACTTTGGTTTTAACAGATTTAGAGAAAGTAGGCCAGATTCCCAGCCAGACTCCCCTGTTAATAGCAGAGCACAGAGCCAAGTAATTAGTAAGTGGAAGAGCTAAGTGAAAAAAGCCCACAGCCTGAGCTGCACTCTAATTGTGGGGGCATGGAAAGAACAGGAAATCCAAATGCTTAAACTCTCTAGTAGGGTTCAAAGAATGCTGCTATGATCGGTATTTGTGAAACTGGACTCGGTCCTCATGCTACAAAATAAACAGCCATGCAGATAATCCTTCTAAAATCTGAGTTAAGATTTAACCAATTAATTTTGACATATTTTGTATTTCAGGGCCTCTATCCACTTTGTTTACCTGTCTTTGCACCTGACACAGTGTATAAAAGCCTGCTCTGTAGATGTGTTTATTCATTTCACCATTTTGTTTATACTGCTGGGTACCAGCTCCAGGGGTGTGCTAGGCAACTGCTGATAGTCTTCACCTGTATTCCTCAGCCTTAAAACTCTTTTAATATTCTTCAGTGAGCCTTGTTTTGCAAGGTTTTTTTCAGAAAGCTGTAGCTAATTAGTACATAAAAGGGACAGGGTCATTTTCCTCGTGAAATGTACATCCAAGCCGAAGAGTTTGAGTAAAGGCTATTAGAGACCCGATTTGTTGTTTAGGTTCAACTGTGACAAGTACTTAAAGAACCAAGCATGCCATGAGAGCACCAGAGAGAGTCCAGCCTGTGGGAGTGACACGTGAGCAGAGAGCTACAGATTCAGTGGGGACAGAGTTGAAGACACTTGAGACAGAACAAGATGGGCACGAACTGAACAAACTGCTCAAACTCAGCTAAACTCACCTGCATTCAACTGAGCGGCACCAAACTGCACCAAACTGACCTCCACTGAACTCCACTGCATTGCCTCAACTCAACTGAACTGCACACACTGAAAATGCCCTCCACATCGGAGTCACCCTGTGCTCCCCTTAAGTAGCCTCTCTTTCCTGTCTGTTCTCATGATAGTTGGGCGTATCCTATCTCTGACTCATTCTGTCAAATCTTTCTATTTGTTACACTGTCTGCCCCTCAATTAGAAGTCACTTTCAAACATGACTGCTTCCGTTTACAGACTGATTTTACCTTCGTTGTTTGGGATTAAAAGTGTATACTAAGGGCATGTTTGTATTCCAGCTCATTAGGATGAAAGGTATGTCATCCTAGCTGGATCACATAGACCAGGAGGGTCTTTGGATGTGATCCCTTGCCAGAGCTGCCATGCTGCTGGATTAAAATTCCTCTACATTCTGTAGACAAGGCTGGCCCCAAACACACAGAGATTCTCCTGCCCGTGCCTCCCAAGTGCTGGGATGAAAGGCGTGTGGCATTGCACCCAGCAAATTTGCTTTGAGGCAGCAAAATGCCATGTTGTTAGAGCTCAGAGAGTAGACTGGAAGGGAATGTCCCGAGGTCAAGAGGAGTCGTAAGTCTGTCATACACTGTCGGTTCAGTAAGGGATGGTATCTATGTCTAACTGAAACTGGAGAGATATGACTTTAAAGCAGGGGTGAGAAGTGTTTGTTAAGGAATGAATGTGTGCACAAAGCAGCATGTGTTAGATTTGAGAACTGTACTCTTACAGGAATAGTTAGGGCTCTGATCATTCTATACAATTGTTTTAGTTTTAGAAGTAATTCATTTACCAGTACAGAGTGGGGTATGTTTGTTTGTGTGTGTACGTGTCTATAGAGATAATCTTTTTTTCATTCCTTTTGACCCATTTTCTATCCTTCTTTGGTGATCAAAACAAGGGTCAAGTTTATGATTTATGTAAATAAAGAAAATACTACTAGTTACAAACAAAAATATTTACTAATTAAAGTATGGTAAATGAGAGAATATTTTCCAGGTTAATGATACAATTTTAACTGGTAAAATTATAACATGTTTACTAAAGTATAGCTGACTAATAAAATGATATGTTTTAGAGGTATACATTGGGAAATGATGACTGCAATCAAGTTCATCAACATGTCCCGACTGTGTAAGGATTCTTGGTTTCTTCAACACTTCCACTGCCATAAATATAATAGAGAAGCATATTGTACACTCTTTGTGATGGATGGTCACATCATACATAGTTACAGCTAATCAAAATCCATTACATATATATTTACTTTCTTTAAATGCTTTCATATTTCATCATGAATGGCTGATTGAACATTTTCACATCCATTATAGTATTATATTTCCATTCATTTACTATTAAGATTTCTTGAACAGCTACAGTGCAATAGCAGCAACTGTACATTATAAACATTTCACCATCTCTCTGTGTCAATATATTTCTCATTTTCTTGCCAAGAATTATGAAGGGCTTATTAAAGTACTTTATTAAAATATTATAGGACATATCTGAAATGCTATCTTCTTTCCTGGAAGTTGCTGATACTTTAATCTGTATTATCTGGCCTTCATAATTCATTATAAGCAATGGATATTTCCCTGTCATTGGATGGGGGGCTGAGTTGTTTTCAGGGAAAGCTTGTTATTCAGGGTGAGGTGCTCTAGGATGAGAAGAGGGCCGGTGTTCTTTTCTATTTAGAAACTCATGGTCTCAGGGAGCCTTCAGCCTTATTTTGCCCTATTTTAACTACCTATTTTCCTAATTGTGAGTCTATCTTTTGTAAAGGCAGGCATCATCCTTTGAAACATTTCCAGCCAGTGGTTTACATCATTCTGCTGTGATCTGAGAGAAAGATGCACCCACTATAGCAAGCAGGACTCCTTGACAATTTAGTGTAAGAGTATTGCAATTATTTAATGTAGTGATTAGAAATTTATATCACAATGTCTTTAGTGGTACACATTAGCAATGGATACAGTTTTCTTTCTTGCATAGCATGGATTCAAGGGAGAATTGAAACCCTACCTCTTAGGTAGTCGTTATGTGTTGTGTTTATGATCAACTGGGACTATAATGTCTCTAGTCTCTCCTAGAATGTCATGCTGGAGACAAGGAAATGAAAATGAAATCACTTGACCTGAGTCATCCTGCGTAGGAACTGAGCTGGCTCTGCCCAGGTTGGCATTTGCTCTGCCACTCCCACCATTCTAAGAGACAAGCTTTATTGTCCTATGCAGTCTCAATACGGAACACACTGCTACTCTCCTGAGCTCATTACTCAGATGTGCTGCCACCTCTGTCTGCCTTAACTTTCTAAACCTTATCTTTCTTTTCAGGGCAGGCTATAGATGTAGTATGTGTGCTTAGGAATATATAGTGGAGAAGCTATGTCTTAAGTGCATGCATGTCTGATAGGGAAGTATTTATATGTGATTTTTTTATGCTATAACCACTTATCTTAATTCTAAGCTCAAATTTATTTCTAATGAGCATCTAAAGGAAGGATTTTACTCCATAAAATTTACTGGATTTTACTAAAAATAGTGAAATATTTTTTGGAAACTAAACCTTATTTATGAAAAGGGATGAAGAGTTATACATAATTTCCTGAGAAAACTCTGACTTCACGGGAGCCACCTTTTCTTCTGAAAAGGATAATGAAGGAACCACTCTGACTATGTTTAAATGCATTCTTAACTTTATAGGTCCTGGAAATAGTAGTGGACCTCCAATTAAAAGTCACATTAACCCTCTATTGACTATAATGAATTCTGTCTTCTGGATGTTGGTATCATTTCTTTATACCATATGGGACTTATTACCCTGAGGGAAAGTTAATAAGCCCTATTCCAGACCTGCTTTGCGGTGAAGGCTTGTTAAATTCTAAGACAAATAGGAAGTAGATTGAGCTAATAAAAAGATACCTTAACAGTTAAAAAATCTTGATGAACAACTTGAAAAGGCAATTGGCAATAACGTTTAAGAACAAGTTTAAGCGTTAACTGTAGAACTCATAATGATCTTGATTTTAAATATACAAGTTGTTTGTACTGATGATGTGCATATGCTTCCTCTTTAACTGAATTAGCTCCATGATTAACTATTAACTAGTTGGGACAGGATTCATAGTAACCATCGGTTAAGAAATTGCTTGTCAGTTAGCACCAAGTCTGGGTAATTAACTTCCTAAGACACTTCTATTGTAGGGTGAAAAATAGACTTGATAAATTTATATCCTGTCACATAGTATGACAGATGCTCACCCGTCTTCTGATTTCAAACATGATACCAGAAGGAGGTAGAGTTTCTTGACAAATATAACCCCAAATTGACATTTATATAAGACCAATTTATTCCATAGCAGTGATGACTCACTTGGAAAAAGAATGTATTCTAACAAACTTAGAAAGGATTTTGAGCAGACTAGGACTGCAGATTCACAACATTTGACATTACTTGCAGGGACTCTTGGGAAAGTGAAATCTAAGGCACAGGAAGCCTAGGGACTTTCAGTGGCTATTTGTGGATGCCCAGGGAGTTGAGAGAGGAGAAATGTCATTTTTCCAATTCATAATAGGTTGCTTGGCACAATAAGCATGATGGGAAGGAAACTGGGAAAAAGTTCTTTACTTTTTTTTTGAACTAAAATAAAAAAGATCTGGTGTTTTTATTTAAAGGCTAACAAAAGTAAACACAGCAAAAATCCCACACCCATCTCTTCTCAGAGTGACAGGTTCTTAAAATCAAAATAATTAAATCACAAATTATGTTCCTCTTAACAATGCTATTAGTCTACTTGTGTGGAAATTAAGTCTATTCATTTTCTTGTCAGAATATATTTATTAACTCTTATGTGTATGTATTTATGTGTCCCGTGCGCATACCTGGTGCCCACTGAGAGGTCATGGTGATTGCATCCCCTGAAACTGGAGTAACATGGTTATAAGCTGTGTCATGGGTGCTGGGAGCTGAACCCAGGCTCTGCAAGATCAGCAAGTGTTCTTAACTGCTGAGTCATCTCTCTGGCTCCCCTATGGGTGTTTCTTGAGCTACTATATTTTCCTCTGCATAGATAGTGATGGCCAAAGTTTGATGCTGCCAAGGATTCAGCAGTGAGATAGCTTTGGGATGTCACACACTGTTCAGTTTTTCTCATCTTTGCAATGCTGTCAATAGCACCTGCCTGATTTTTGCTCCAAGGTTGGTGTCAACTAAGTTGAGATCTATACAGAGAATTGGAGATCAATAATGAACTGGAGAATTCTAATCAGAATTTCAGCTGAACATGACTTTTGCCTGAAGAACTGCAGTGAATTTCTCTGTACATTTTCCCAACCACCTCTTTCTTTCTTGTCTCTCTCTCTCGCTCTCTCTCTCTCTCTCTCTCTCTCTCTCTC
>NW_021604702.1:2728674-2765895 GCF_004785775.1 Grammomys surdaster | reverse complement strand
CTCTTTCTTTCTTTCTTTCTTTCTTTCTTTCTTTCTTTCTTTCTCTCTCTCTCTCTCTCTCTCTCTCTCTCTCTCTCTCTTTCTTTCTTTCTTTCTTTCTTTCTTTCTTTCTTTCTTGCCTTCCAAATACTGCCTCAAAGAAGGATTTAGCAATTACAAAATCTGAAAAGCTGAATGATCGGATGTCCATGATGTGGCCTACACAGTCTTCCCTGTTCTATGGTATTTTTATTTTTGTTGTTGTTTATCCTTTACTTTCAAGCACATTTGAAGTGTACCTACGAACAGAAAAACATCAGTAGTCCAATATATTTTTGAGAAGTGGCTGGCGCTATACTACTTGGAGTGAGAGAGGCAGGTGTGCTTCAGCTCTGAGGCCAGTTAGACACCACAAGCTTACACTCATTATCAATAGCAACAGTCGGGGAAGCAAGGAGAGCTCCTTTCTCCAAATCTTGGAGAAAATGCAACCTTTGTGACAACATAGTCATTGAGTAGAAGAAGGGGCCTGGCCACTCACTGTCCTCCCTTCTTTCCTTGTGCCCTGGTCATTCCCAGGACAGTGGCAGAAGTAGCCTTCAGAGCAGTAGTATCACATGTGCTCTCTCAAGGGCGCCTGAAGCCCCAGGCACAGCGTGGCGACTCATATTCAGGTTTACTATTCTGATGGTTCTGTCAGACGCTCCTGTTTCACAGACTGGGGAATGAGGCTCAGGGAAATGAAATGACTTACTAAAAAATATGTAGCTGGCCAGTAGAGATGGCAGGAGTTCGGGGCCAGGCTGGTCGGATTCCAAAAAGCCAGACAATCCCAAGCTGTCTGCTGTGTCATCAGCCCTTGAAAGCTGTTAGTTTTGTTTTCTTTATAGTCCAAAATACCAATCTCTGTGCAACTTGCTAGGGTCCAAGTTCTATGAATCTTTTCAGATTTATTCCTTTCTGTTTTTCCTACAGGAACAGCTAGAATGGAGGGGGGAAAAGGAAGAAAGGAGGAAGGATGGAAAAGGGAAAACTCCTCTAAGAAGAGTTCGTTTTTGAGGGTTTCAATACTTACTATGAACAAGATGATTACTCTTTTGTTTCAAAAAATTGTCCTTCCTCCTTCTGTAACCAATCTGTTAATCATGTTTTGGTGGCTGACTTTTGGCACGTTTCCCAGAAACTTTAAGGCGACTCTTAATAGGCACTAACAACTCAGTATGCAGACCCAGCCCATTATTATTCATGGACAGTATTACATAGAGTTAAATTTTGGGAAACTATACCAAACACATCGAGTTGGGCATGAAAGTAGCTGAATTTCCATTTCGTTTGCTTCTTGCTGAGCCTTCAAATTATAAAGTGAAGCAAAGCCAAAAGATTAATACAATGAAAACAAAGATTGGGAAATTAAACGACACGATGCAATTTTCTGCCTCATCGGGCTGGCACCAATAATATGCAGAGGAGAGGCTGCTTAGCTCGGTGAGCTGCCGTATAAATGCAGGGCTATCAGTCTCCTTCTCGAGGGAGACCATTTTCTTGAATCATACAGCCATCGACTCTTCCAATTACCAGAGCCCCCATGCGCAGTTTGGCTTTATCTGTTTTTTTAACTCGCCGCTCGGCTCTGCACAGTGTCATTATTAGCATTTACACAGGTACATGCCTTTACTCGATCTGAAATATTTCAGTGATAGCTTTAGGGCATACATAAAATCCTGGAGCCCGCTGCCATGTTCATAATTAAATAACAATAATATTCTAGAAAATGGATCTTTATGGGTGGTTGAAGGCCACAATGGGTTACCTTTAAATCCTACCCATCAGAAGCGCATTAGCTCGTGGTTGATGCCTCGCTTTTGCGCTTCTGTTGACATGCCGCCCATCTCGTATCACTGCTGGCCATTGTCAAGATTCATTCAGAAGTGATTTGGGTGATAAGAAGCGGCTTTAAGCTACTCCTAATGCTATTTGAAATTACTTCTCTCACAGTCGTAGTCAGAGGCTGTCATGTCTATACTACCCCACATTTTCTAGGTAAGTCTGAAGTCCTCTGGAGAATTAAATTGTGCATTAACTTTCAATTGTCCCTCTAAATCTTCTAGACAACCTAACGCAGTCCATACCAATCGATCTCCTGTGGAGAGTGGAACACCATGCTTGAGCTGAGGCTGGCAGGGTACAGATGCTGCAGGCCTTCAGAACCTAGTGAAAAGATGGTTCTTTCTGATATCCCTTCTGGGTCACTTCAGACTCTGGTCATCGAATTAAACAGATTTTTGTCACTGTAACAAGTACATGGAGTGTTTCCTCGGGGCACTTGGCTCACAGTTTGGAGGCTTTTAGCCCTAACTGAGCAGACTTATTACTGTTTGCTTGTTTGTTTGTTTGTCTGTTTCGAGACAGGGTTTCTCTGTGTAACAGCCCTGACTGTCCTGGAACCCATTTTGTAAAACTGGCTGTCCTTGAACTCACAGAGATCTGCTTGCCTTTGATTCCCAAGCTCTGGTATTAAAGGCGTGCACCGTCATGCCCAGCCCAGACTTTTCTCCCATGGTGGTAGGAGGTGCTCCGGACAGCCAGAATGTAAGGTGTAGCAAAACTGGCTACCTCAAGGCTGTGAGTTGAAAAGAGAGAGTTCTACCATCCTTGTTTAAGGCACACTCCCAAGGGCACACCCCACCCCTATAAGCCCAAAGTTCTTAAAGTTCTCATGACCTCTCTATAGCAGTCTAGGGAGTCTTGGAAGAACATTCCAGTTCAAACTGCAGCCATCACCCATGCAACCTTCTCCATGATTCAAAGCCCTCAAGAAAATATTTGTTCATTGCTATCAAGACAAATGTTTTCTAAGAAGTATGTGCCTTCGTTTGCTTTTGTTCATTATGGAATAATTACTGTTAAACTGTGCAGGGGACATATTTATTATGGAGGCTATAATTAGCTCTTTATTTGACTAGTGGACCCCATCCACCTTGTTATTCTGCTCCTCAGTTTTCTACCAAAGCTTTGTTTTAGAAATCAGTTTCAGTATCTAGCATAGAACCTGCCTATAACCCCAGGAGGCTGAGTCAGGAGAACTGCCAGCTGGAGACCAGATTAAGATGTACAGCAACTGTGGGGGTAGCAGGGACTGAGAAGAGTGGGAGTAGGAGAGACAGAGATCAGGATGTAAATTGAATAAATAAATTAATTAATGGAAAAAATATATATAGCAAGTTCCCGTGGACAGCTATGTAGTGAGACTCTGTATCAGAAAACAAAACAAAACAAAACAAAACAAACAAATGAAAAAAACAAAACAAAAAAATAAGCAACCAGTTAGATGTTGATTTTTTTTCTAAGATTGGTCAAGTATCTCAGAATATAATTTCTCATTTAACAATCAAAATGCTTAGAAGCTATGTAAAGCCCTTCCAACATGGCAGACTAAAGCTACAGCAGGTCAGCAGTCTGACATTAGCAATGGGAAGGGTGGGAAATGACTCAGACAGACAAGACCAGAGGGCAGAGAGACCCTGAGAGCTGCCTGATTTTTTTCTTCTTTCCTTTAACTTTTTGTTATCTCTCTTAAAGGTAGATATTTAAATTTTAGTATAACTAGTTTAGGATTCATATAATTAAAACAGCAACAGCAACAAAAGAACTCCAAGCTTTGTTTGTCTTTTGGCATTGCTTGCTAATTTGTATTTGGCATGCATCCAAAACATGGTTGGGATTGGAAGTGACCAAAACCTGGGTAGGACCAGCTGACTCTGTGAGTCGATGATGCACAATTTGGAAACACAATGCCATGCCTGGAAAATGGCCAGCCGGAACACTGCACACCACAGCCTGGATCTTCCTGGCTCTTCTTAATGGGAATAAAATAAACCACAGACATCACAGAAAGAAAACGCGATACATTTTCTACAAATCTGTGAAATGGGTAGAGGAATGAGATTATTCCACTTGAGTGTATGCATTGGGGTGTGTTGGTCAGGCTATTTGAGGGCACAGAGACCTCACGATTGCTTTTTGCCTTGTTACCACAATAAAAACTTCAGAGTTTCTCACTACCTTTTTCAAGACAGCAAGACCCAGTTAAGTCTGCACTCTAACTGCCCTGATTTGACTCTGGCCTCCACCTTGTAGAACTAGCAGTCTTGGCACATTGCTCCACTCTGTGCCTTGGTTTCTTTGGCCATAAAAAGGAGGCCTTTATTCTGAAGCTGTTGTGAGCGCATATTGAGCCAATACATATAAAAATGCTTAGAGATCTGTCTTTCTTTTCAGGTATCTTTCCTTAAAATTTCTTAAGTAATAATAAAATAGTTAAAGAAAAAAAAATCAAACCTAAAAGCCATGACATGCCCCACCCCCCCACCCATGATTAGAAACAGGTTTTCTGGCACATGAATGAGCCTTTCAATTTTCTCTATATGTTAGAAATTCTTGATGCTTTCATTATTTTGGTGGAAGAAAAGGGAGAAGGAATGAGACGTAGAATCAGAACTGGCAGATGAAATGGAAGTCTTCTCAGGAGAAAGAAAACCACTATTGCTTGTCTTCATATAGTCGACGGCTGCTGAGCTTAACTATAGAATGTAGTTGTGGCTCCATCACCATTTTTTGGTTCCATTAAAGAGACACATAGTCTTTGGTGCAGCATGAAGGACCAGAGAGCCTATAAGATTTCAGAAATCTAAATGTTTCTACAGGATGCATGTTCTCGTAAAAACCAATTATATCTGGAAGAGAAAGAAAACAGGCACTATGCTCGAACTTCTTAGAGCATATCTGATGGTGTCCTGTGGCTGTCACTAAAAAGGTTTTGTATGGAACTGATGGGAGAAATTTCTGTAACTCCCTTGGTTCCATCTGAAGTTTTGCTAAGTCATTTGCCCCTGTAGCCTATAACCTGATGTGATTGTGTCTAGTTTCAACCGTGCATGAGTGACTTCTGTTGAGATATTTTTATGTGTCTGTGATAATGTGTGGGGTTTTACATTTCTGTGACAGTAGTGAAGTTTTCAGAACTGTTCTCCTTGAAAATGTAGGGGGTAGAACTATGAGTAGCTATGGTAGAACATAAAACTTGTAGGAGTAATTTTTATGCAAATGAGAATATATTTTGATAGCAACTTTGCAAATGACACCAGTAAAGTCAATAATTGCTTTGGGTGTGCGCCTCTAAGTGGTGTTTCACGAGAGGACAGGCTTCTTTCACTTAGTCTATTATCAATGACTTTCTAAGAGTAGTCGTCTTCAAGTCTGTAACTCTGAGAATCCCAAGGTCTGACTAACTCAAGGTTATTAGACAGTTTATGAAGTTTAGACTTTTGCGTCAGGCAGACCATCAATCATTGACGGGTTAAAGACGCGCTTAGGACAAGGAAGAGGGGCCTCTAGAGGCCGCTTCCTCCACTCTCAGCATTCCTGCCTGGCAGGTTGAGTCACACGAGCCTTTATTAAATGATGCATAATTTGGTGATAAATTGGTTTAGCTCTGCCTGTTATAAGTCAGGCCCGAGGTTTCACAGGGGTCAATGGAGAGGCACTGTGGCTGTTTCGTGTCATTAGTGTTCAGCCCGCTGCCATGTGTAACTGCTCTAGCACATGTCTTTCATTAGTGGCCACAATGCACGCTTTGTGTGTGACCATTCGTAGATGGTAAAAGCTGATTTAGAGCAGTCCCACCTTGCTTTTATGCCAACAGACTCCATCAGACGCACATGTGTGTGCAACGCTAGGCTTCTGTCCTGGGGTCAGGCTTATTTCCCATTTGGATCATGTCCTGCCCTGCCTGTTCAGGGTAGAAGTTCTCCCTGAAGTTAATGGGTTCTGAGTACTGGGTAAGACCCTTCCTCCATACTGGACCTCAGAAAGCTCTTATATTCCCACTTGCTTTATAAAACTTTCTTTTGCTAAGTGGAAGACAGTGAGTTGATACAAAACTCTGCCATGGACTTGTCCAAATGTTATTGTGTGCACCAGGAGTCACCCCCACATTAATCAGTTCCCTGAGGGCACACCCTGTTAAACTCATTTTGTGGTTTGACTACAGTAGCAAGGACACAGGCATTATATAACATGGGTTGAGATCACGTTTTCTGTCTTAGTCTCTGCACCTTATTCTTAGAAGTGTCTTTCAGAAAGGATTAGATTTACTTGGAAGCAAAGTAGTAAAAGTCCCTTTGGGAGGCTCCTGGGAATATGGCTTTGAGTTTGAAACCATAAGGTCACATCTGGCCTCCATTATTCCTTTGATGTGAAATGTTCTCTTTTTTCACAGTTTAAAAGCACATATCATCATCCCCTCTCCCAGTTGTTGGAGTGTTAAATGAGGCACTGTATAGAAATGCACTCGGTGGTGCTTGGCACACTGTTGGTACTCTTCATTCATTCATTCATTCATTCATTCATTTTTGAAGATCTTATGTCTAGTGTTCTAAGCATAGAGGATGAAACAGACAAAAAGGAATTGTTCTAGTGGTATGAGAATGATATAACACACTAAGTAAGCACGTTATAGTGGAGATCAGACAAGCTAAGTGCCATGCAGGAAAGCACAACTGAAAGTGGTCTGTAAAGTACAGAGAAGATTCGGTGTCTGAAGGTGGCTCCTGTTCATTGGGAGAATCCAGGAGAGAAAAGATACTTGCTTTGAACAAGGCAGTCACATGCTGGTGATACAAAGATACAGGATTCTGTGTGCATTCCAAGTAAAAAGTAAGAAGACTATTTGTTGTGGGAAGTATTGGAAAAAGTGAAGGTGTGGCTTGGCTCCAGCTAGCTCCCTGGCCACTACCATGTTCCCACTCTATGTTCCCATACTAACAGCTCCATGAGATGTTAGTGTGGTTGCTGTCTCTGCCAGTCAGCTTGGTGGAGTCTATGGCTCTAAGCATGGCCCTTGGGTCAACTCCACCACCCTCATGGTTCTCGGCTCAGAGCAGACAATAACCACCATCCTTGTGGTACCTGGTAAAATAAGACTCTTAATGCCTAAAGATTATCCAGTAGATTTATATATCAGCAAATACTTATTACACAAGATGCCCACACAATTAGAATTGTTATCCCAATATCTAACCTTTCTGAGACTGCTAGAGATATGAACGTCTGCAGCCATCTTTCCTCTCCTTCCTTCTTCCTCCAAACTCCCAGCTCCACTCACCTCTTCTACTTCCCAATCACTGAGCTCTGCTGCAAATACAATGTGCAGGAAGCAATCTTGCCACAACTATTCTAGAAAAAAATAGAACTGAGAAGCTCAGAGGTAGGTGAGCAAGTAGAATGTGCATATTTGTAAAGAGAGAATTCTAGAAATGAGAGTCTGGAAGCATGCTTGGTCTGAGTGGTGGCACAACAGTAGATGAGGTACCAGGAGCCATAACATGTAAGCGTACTCGGTCATAATGACAATGTCAGTTTTCATATGAACTGGAGAGTCACTGGAGGGTTTTGGTCACAGGAACAAAATGATCTGATTTAGTGTCTTACATCAACTTTCCTGGAAATAGACTCCGAGATGTACAGTCACATGGGACATTCCTATCTTGGTCATGGTTTTAGTTGAAAGGCCTCTGAGAAACTGTCAGCAGAACTGGGCAGAGGGAGAAGCTGAATTGAACACATTTGCAGCAGAGGCTTCAGCCCTTCAACATCAAGGTCCCAAATGAAGGCAAAGGGGCTGTGCTTTTACATGTTCACATCATCCAGGGGGAGGGGACAAACTCTAGGACTAGACACCTCGCTCTGACGGGAAATCCTAGAGGAAGATTCAAATGTATGGTATTGCCATTTGGCCTTGCACCTGCTGGGGCAACGAGTGCCTCAGTTCTAATAGGGGATCTGTGTGAGGCCCTACACACACACATGTGCACACACACACACACACACACATACACACACTGAGGCCCTACACACACACACACACACTGAGGCCCTACACACACACACACACACACACTGAGGCCCTACACACACATATACACACACAAATACACACACACATACTGAGGCCCTACACACACATACACACACACATACACACACTTAGGCCCTACACACACACACACACACACACACACACAGCATCTACTTTTTTTTTTTTATCAGGACCAGCCTGGCTACTACACTGAGAACACTCTAGATACGGATGACATCTAGATATAGGTGGTCAGTTGGTGGACAGTCACATAATTCCAGAAGAGAGGTGATGCTGGCCAGACCCAGGGCTGTAGCATTGAAGAGATAAGATACAGGATTCTGCTTAAATTGAAATGAATGCTAATGGGAGTTGCTGATGAGGCGCACATAGTATGCAAATGTAAGAGGTCAAAGGTAACTCCAGTGTTTTTGGCATGAATAACTATAAGGATAAAACTGTTGTCAAATAGTGTGTGGAAGATGCTGAGAGATGTGGGGCATGAAAATGAATCAGATGTGCCCACTGGACATCTGTGGTGGTTTGAATATGCTTGGTCCAGGGAGTGGCACTATTAGGTAGTGTGGCCTTACTGGAGTAGGCCTTGTTGGAGAAAGAGTGCCACTTTGGACATGGACTAGCTTGTCCTAGCTGCCTGGAAGCCAGTCTTCTCCTAGTGTCCTTCAGATGAAGAAGCAGAACTCTCAGCTCCTCCTGCATCATGCCTGCCTGGATGCTATCATGTTCCTGCCTTGATGTTAGTGGACCGAACCTCTGAACCTGTAAGCCAGTTCCAATTAAATGTTGTCCTTATAAGACTTGCCTTGGTCATACTGTCTGTTCACAGCAGTAAAACCCTAAGACATACACACATCCATGTATGTATGTCAATAGGAACTGGATATATGAGTTTGATTTAGAGAGGTATTTTTAGAAGTCTTAGCATATATGACAGAATTTAAGACCATGAGACTAGATGAAATTGTCAAATGTGTTAAACAGGAAAAAGTAGTAAAGTCATCCACTAAGCTCCAGCCTCCTAGTAAACATATTTTTTCCTAGCAAACCATGGTCATTTTAAAAAGAGAACTTGTGTTGGACAAAATAATGATCTCCTGGAGGTGTTCACAGTAGAGAACTTCTGAGTGTGTCATTTTACATGGCCAAAGCAGCATTGAGACATGGCTAAGAATCTCAAGGCGGGAAGGTCAGTCTAGATAGTCAGTATAATCACCAGAGTCCATAAAAAGGAAGTCAGAAAGGGAGGTAGTCAGGCAACAGAGGCTAAAGCCATGTGCTCTGCAATAAAGTAGCCAGGGTGAGAAAGGCAGGCAGTCACTATATATCCTGAAAAACACAGAGGTTTCTGGAAGGAACACAGCTCTATCTAGCTTTATCTAAAACTCATTTCAGACTCCTGATATCTGTAACCCTAAGATAATAAATTTATACTTTTAAATATAGCAGCCTTCATAGAGGCAAAAAGAAACAGTTGAGCTGAATATAGTCTGTTTTGTCCAGTGAGAGCTAAGTTATTTTTGGAGAAAGCTATGTATATCAGAGAGTATTTTGGAGTTAGAAATACTAGAATTTGCTTGTAAATTAAAAGTTTGTTCAAATAGCCCCTCCAACCCTCAATCTATTCATCCATCCATCCTTTCCTGCATCCCCCTCCTCCTCCAGCTCTCTGTCTCTCTGGGAGATTAAAAGAAATTTATAATTGTTATAAAATCACTAATGTAATTTTATCATTTTGTGAATATGTGACTGACTTCATGTTGGGTAAAGATTGCTACTTGTCTTTTATCTTTTATTTATTTATTGTTTCGTATTTTTAAAAAATTTAAATTTGAATATACTTTGATCCTATTCTTCCCTTCCCTCAAATCCTTCCAGATCCTTTCTCCCTCCTTACCACCCAACTTTATTCTTTTTCTCAGAAAAGAAACAAAACCAAAAAAAAAAAAAACCCAAAACAAAAAAACTCAAAGCCCAATGCAACAACAAAACCTCTGAAACCTAGAAAAAAAATATAATACCTAAAAAGAAAAAAGTCACTAAATGGTAACTGTTTTTCTGGATCTGGGATTCCTCACTCAGAATTTTTTTTTTTTTTTTTTTTTTTGCCTTCAAACTTCATGATGATATTTTCTTTAACAGCTGAATAATACGCCATCGTGTAAATGTATCACATTTTATTTATTCATTCTTCTGTTCAGGGATATCTAGGTTGTTTCTGACTTCTGGCTATTAAGAATAGAGCAGCAAAGGATATGTTTGAGTGTCTCTGTGGTAGGATGAAGAGTCTTTTGAATTTATACCCGTGTGGTATCACTGGATCTTGAGGTAGATCCATTTCCATCTTCTTGAGGAACTGTCACACACACGAACGAGCAATGGAGGAATGTTCCTCTTACTCCGTATCCTCACCAGAATGAACTGTCACTTGTTCTATTGATCTTAGACATTCTGATAAGTATAAGATGAAATCTAAAAGAACTTTTGATTTGCATTTCCATGCTGGCTAAGGATGTTGGACATTTCTTTAAGAATTTCATAGCCATTTGATTTTGTACTTTTGAAAATTCTATTTAGATTGATATCCCAAATTTTAAATTGGGTTATATTTTGATCTCCAGTTTCTAGAGTTCATTATATATTTTGGATATTAGCCCTCTATCAGTTGTGTAGTTGGTAAAAAATTTTCCCCATTCTGTAGGCTGCTGCTTTGTCTGAATGATGTTATCCTTCGCCATACAGAAGCTTCCCAGTTTCATGAGTCTCATTTATTAATTGTTGATCTTAGTGCCTGTGCTAAAGATGTTCTGTTCATAAAACTCTTTCTTGTGCCAGGAGTTCAAGGTTATTTCTCACTTTCTCTCCTATCAGTTTCAGTGTATGTGGTTTTATGTTGAGGTCTTCGATTCTTTAGGAGTTGAGTTTTTTTTTTTTTTTTGAGTGATAAGTACAAAGCTATTTGCATTCTTTCACATGAAGACATTCAGTTTGACCAGCAACATTTGTTGAAGATGTTGTCTTTTTTCCCAGTGTGTATTTCTGGCCTCTTTATCAAAAATAGTGTCCATAGATGTGCTGATTTAAGTATGGATCTTCAATTTTATTCGATTGATCAACATGTTTGTTTTTGTGTCAATACTATGCTTTTTCCATTACCATAGGTTTGTAGGACAACTTCATATTGGGGATGGTGATACCTTCTGCCATTCTTTTACTATTTAGGATTGTTTTGTTATTTTTTTTTGTTTCCATGTGAAGCGGAAAATTGTCCTTCTAAGATCTGTGAAGTATTGTGTTGGAATTTTTGTGGAGATTGTATTGAATTCATAGATTGGTTTTGGTAGGATTGTCAATTTTACTATGTTAATTCTACCAGTC
Organism: Grammomys surdaster; assembly: GCF_004785775.1. Lineage (NCBI taxonomy): Eukaryota > Metazoa > Chordata > Mammalia > Rodentia > Muridae > Grammomys > Grammomys surdaster. Next base: position 2,754,605 of record NW_021604702.1, on the reverse strand, counting down.
CATGAATATGGAAGATTTTTCCAATTTATGTTATCTTTTTCAATGACTTGAAGCTCTTATCATACAAATCTTTCACTTGCCTGGCTAGAGTCACCCCAAGATATTTTATATTATTTGAGGCTATTGGAAAGGTGTTGTTTCCCTGATGTCTTTCTCAATGTTTGTAATGTGAATTTAGGATGGTTATTGATTTCTGTGAATTAAATTCATATCCAGCTGCTATGCTAAAAGTGTTTATCAGCTTGTAGGGGTTTCCAGTAAAATTTTTAGGCTTACTTTTGTATACTATCATACAATCTGCAATTAAAGATATGTTGACTTTGTTGTTAACAACTTCTATCTTCTTGATGTCCTTCAGTTGTCTTATTGCTCTAGCAATGACTTAAAGTACTATATTGAATAAGTACGGAAAGTGGAGTGCCTTATCTTGTTCCTGATTTAAGTGAAATTGCTTTGAGTTTCTCTCCAGTTTTGAATGGTGGCTGTGGGCTTGCTGTAAATTGCCTTTATTATATTGAGATACGTCCCTTGGATTCCTAGTCTCTCCAGCTCTTTTCTTGTGAAGGGGTGTTGGATTTTGTCAAAGGTGTTTTTTTTTCATCTAATGAGGTGATTTTTTTTTCTTTTAGCTTGTTTATACAGTGGATTACATTGAAGGATTTTCATATGTTGAACCTCCCACGCATCTCTGGGATGAAGCCTACATGATCAAGGCAGATGTCTTTTTGATGTTTCTTGGATTCAGTTTATAAGTGTTTTATTGACTATTTTCACATCTATATTCATAAGGAAATTGGTTTATAATTCTCTTTCTTCATTGAGTCTTTATGTGGCAAGATGCCTTTAAAAATAATATGACAATTCAAAATTGAGGGCATAGATAGATGAATATGATATCTACAAGTAGAAAACTTGTGATAACTCTACTTCCTGTTCCCTTACAAGTGTTTTATGCTTTCTTTATTATATTAATATATGTATGAGGATCTTCCCTGAAAGATATCCAAGCAATTTTTTAAAAGGGTTAATGAGATCAATGATACTAAAAGTATGATGTGGAGTTCACAAAATAATTTTGATTGTCATTTTAATTTGAATTAGTGAGCTTCAGTTCAGTGACTGGTCTTGGGGAGTCTAGGTGAATAAAAACAGAAGTAAGGGGTCCTTGTTTTTGTAAATAGCTTCTTCCACCCTTAAAAAAACATCAATATAGGAAAGCATAATTTGTTCCCTATGGGAATTGAAATTCTTATACTGTAGAATACTCTGAATAGCAGACTCCGTGTAAAGTGGTTAGGAATATGAATTTTGAATCAAAGAGATTTGAGTTAAATTCATGGTCTGATCCTTACCCATTGTTCAAGCAAGTTGTTTCTCTGTTCTGAAACTCAATTTCCTTGCTGTAAAAGTGATGACAATAACTTTCTCACAGGAATATTTCTTACAGATTGAATGGAGAATGTACATGATCCCAATATCTGGGACGCAATACACACTGAAGACACACAGCTTCAATGCTGGCTTCATTATCTCTCACAGGAGCTGAGTTAGAATGGAAGCCCTGGAGTCTAACTGAATCTTTTTCATATCTTGTGTACTCTTTTATTTAATAACACACTAGTCAAGTCATTGATATTCTGCTACCAATATAATTATAAGACAATTAACCCTGGTGGCTGGACACTTCCAGCGCCATAACACACCATACATGTCACAGACAGCACTGTGGAAGCAGAGTTCTTGGTCTCTAGAGTCACATAATTCATCAGCTTTTCTGCCACAGGACTGTATATCTATGAAATACCCCATAATTATATTTGTTATGCTACAGCACCAGCATCGACCATTTTGCAAAACTCATAATGCTCTCCTGATCACCTCGTCTTTTCTGCCGGTTGGCAACTTACCTGCGTGGATTGTTTTGCCACAATTTACAGGACAGATATAAGTGAAGTCCTGGCTATAATAACAGTGAACCAAGCTATAGGACACAGTACCTAAAAGACCACAGCTTACATCAGTGAAATATGTGTCAGGCAGACTTTGTCATTTCCTGGAAAAAAACTGGAAATATGTACAGATTCTTCCCAGAAAAAAAAGTACTTTTGACTTTGTCTTAAATTGGGATGTGGACATTTGTGTGCAAATCCAGCTTCTGTGCATGCTATCCTATCCCTTGCTCTATGCTGTTAAAGAGTGTTTCGCAGAGTGGAGACTGACAGAGCAAAAACAGTATGTCTAGTAGCTTGGAAGTGGCATCCGAGAGGTAACTCTTATATCCTAATTCTATTTGTTTTCATACTGAGAACACTTATTAGTGTCACTAAATTATTCTCATTCTTCCCAAACCATTTCCTTTAAAATGCTTTTCAAAACTCTTCACTATGATTCTGAACATGGAAGACCACTCCCATCATCATCGTGTAAAGCAGAGATTTAAAGTGCTATGGTTTCTACTGTCCTTAAGTTGGGAGTGTGATACAGGGAGAGCAAAACAGCCTGTTGTTGAAGGTGAGGGGGTAATGGTTTCTTCCTCAAATCTCTGTGTCCTGACTTTAGAGGAGGATTTAAAATCTGCCATACCTGATAGTTTCAACTCCATGCCCGCCCTCTACCCTCATAATTTCTTATACAAATTTACTCTTAACATGGGAAAATATTTGAACTGCTTGTGTCAACTTGATGTCACGCTGGTCACTGTCACAGCTGATGGAAGCCATCTGGCTTGCAAATATTGCTACATGGAAGCTGTTGTTTTATGCGATACATTTAAATTTATCCTTAAGCCAGTTCCGGTGATTAACTTTATCTTTCCAATATTCTTAGCTCCCTCCACTCTCTTCCCTTCCTCAGGTTTCTCAGCAGATGTATTTAGGGGCAGCCAATCCAGGACTCAATTTTCCTGCAGACATTCTCTCTCTCTCTCTCTCTCTCTCTCTCTCTCTCTCTCTCTCTCTCTCTCTCTCTCTCATTATATTTTTATATTTGATGGTGTTAGATACATGAGTTAGGTTTATAGCAAAGCAAAGGCTTTTAAAGCACAGTGGTTTTCACTGTCCCTGAGTTGGGGGCATGGTAAGGTCCATGGTTTCTCACTGTCAAGGTGTAGGGTAGCGGGATAAGACCCTCATGACAGCATCTCTTTACAAATTACAGTGCACTCCTGTTTACAGTGAGGGCTGTGGTGCAGCTGCCATGAGCACTTCCTAGGGGCAAGACATTATGGCTGTACTTGCCAGCTAAATGGATAGAATTCCATGCACTCCAAGAAGGCTGTCATATGCTTCTGAGGACCTAAATGTGAGAGTCTCATGGTGATAAGAAATCTCCAGGAACAGGAATTTTGGGAAATTATATTTATTTCTTTATGCTGCAGAGACTTGAGTGGCTGTCCAGCTGTCTGCTTCAGTTCATGACTTGTGAGAGGAAGTTTCAAGGCATCTTTTGTTCAGACGTGAATATAATTATACATGTGACTAGCAATCAATATATTAAATAATTCACTTTGAGCATTTCATAATTTGTTCTAACATAAATAGTGCATCGGGAGCTTCAGTGAGCATTTTCATTGGTTTCTTGCTTTTACTTATTTTAAATAAGGAATTGTATGTGCATGTGCAAACCAAAATGTTTGTATACGCAATGGTATCGTGTGCTATGTTCAACATAAAAAAAAAAAGGCTAAAAATTTAATGCACGGGCCAGCCCTGTCATGGATTCTAACTGTTTCCTGATGAGATAAACAATGACGCTTAATTAGAAGTTAAAATTTTTAATTAAGATGATTCTGCAGTAATTATCCTTGTTGTCTGCTTCACTGGATTTTAATGAAAAAGATTGATTAGTTATAAAACTAGAAACATAATTTAACATTCAGGGTTGCACTGGTCACTGGGGTGAAAGTAATGTGATTAAATCCTAAAGTACTGCTCCTAAATAAAGTATTGCACACAGTCAGACTGGGCCTGGTGGCTCTGTGGCTCATGATTCTATGTCTTATGATAAACATAGGTACTTCTACAGCTGTTTCGTTCATACAAAAAGTTTGCTGAGCATATGACTATGTGCTAAAATAATACAGCAGTATATAATATGAGCTGTGGAATGAGATGTATCTGTCCAAGGCTTTAGTTTGTTATTTGTCAGTCTTGAAAGGAATTCTTTGAGCCACAATATTTATATTGTTTGTGAATGGAATTAGTAATACCTTATGTGGTTGTTGAGTGGGTGATTAGCACATGTTCTTACCACATTCCCTGGTACTTACTACATGTTTAGTTGAGTAGGAGCTGTCTTTACTATTGCTTTTATTTTTACAACAGTTCTAAAATTTTCTTACAAGTAGTATAGTTATAGATTCTATTCATTTATAGAAACTTAAACAAAGGACCCCTGAATGTTGTCAGATGTAATGAGGGCTTAAAAACATAACAAAATGAACTTCAAATGTAGCGAACAGAGATTCAAAGTTCAGAAACTGATGGAACCTCTGGAGACTGACTCTGTCTGTCTCTGTCTCTCCTGCCCCCAATAAATCACTTCTTAGAAATGCAGAAAAATTGACTAATGAGATGTGTTCATCTTATCTGGTTTACAATGAATGTAGAACAATTTCTGTATCTGCCAACATCAATTCACATTATCACAGCTAGTCCCTGTTGCCAAGGATACTTTGGTTGCTACGGGTTAAACAGAATGAAAAATGTGAACATAGTTTTGGATGGATCAATCCTACTTAACTCCATAATTATGCCCCAACATAGTATTCTTGACTCTGTACTGTAACCATTGGAGTTAACCACTTTACAAACAAACATAGTGTAACTAGGCACAAGAGAAGAAATTTACAAAAATTCTGGTTTTGTGAGGTTAATTATCAAGTGCTTTGTAGAACACATAGGAAGTTGAAGACAATTTGGACCATGAGTGTTAAACTTTCTTTGGCCAAACCCTTTTTGAGGAAACCCTTGAAGATGGATATTATGCTCCAGCATTTAAAGACAGAGGGGCTTAGATTTGAAAATTGGATGTTTAATTTATTAGAATCATTGTCTTAGGCAAGATGTTTATCAAATGTCATATCTTTGCAAGATTATCAAACACGTGTTTCAAAACATGACTCTCATTCTTATATTTAGTTGTCAATCTATTGAGTTTATTGATGTGTGTGTGTGTGTATGTGTGTGTATGTGTGTGTGTGTGTGTGTGTGTGTGTGTGAGATGTAAGTGAGATATACTAATTCCCTTGAGGAGCTTTCAGTTGACAAATAAGTAAGTTAATAGAAAACTACAGCTTGGAATGAGGAATGCTTGGGTTAAGAGCATGCTTAAATGTTTTGAAGACCAGGGGAGGAATCTGTTCCAGATGTGGGTGACAGGGCCTATTTTCTGAAGAGATTGATCTAAAATATGAAGAATGAATTCATGAGTCTGGGGATCAAGCATGGACATTCTTGGAAGAGATAACTTCCTGGATGAAGGCTTGACTGTGTAGGTAACAGAGCACAGTTGTCAGGTATCTAGTGTGGTAGAGAAGAAGCATTATAAGAGTTCTTTTGAGGCAGGAAGAATGACAGAAACAAGGCAGACACGGATAGCATGAACAGTTGAATATGACTTGATGGTTTCCATTGGTTCCTTGATATTTTTGTATGGTGTATTTTGATTATATTTACCTCTCCCTCCTTCTGGATCCACTTTCCACTTCTTACCCATCCAATTTTGTGTCATAAAAAAATTCATCAAGTCCAATTTTTGCCACCCATATATTCTTGGATGATACCATTCGATAGAGTCTAGCCAACTCATCAAGGGCTACATCTTTCAAGAAGGCCAACTCTTCCTCTCCCAGAAGCTATATATTGCCAGCAATTACCCAGGCAGGGTGGAACTTTGTGCCCACATTCCCGTTCTGTGTTGTGATTTCGTCTGACTTGGGCTGACACAGGTCTTGTTCATGGTGTCACAATCACCCTCAGTTCAGCTGTGCTGCTTCCCTGCACACCCATCTGTGGTCACCCACCACTCCTATACTCTTTGTAACCTGTGTTCTGCAATGGTACCTGAGCCTTGGGAGGAGCAGGTTGTGATACAGATGTCCAGTTTAGGGCTGAGCATTTTCCAATCTCTTATTTTCTATACTTTGACTAGTTATGGGTCTCTGTGTTGATCATTATTGTCTGTAAATAGAAGCTTTGATGATAGATGTCCAGAGCCATGTTGATCTATGAGTACAATGATTAAGTCATCCAGTGTTACTTTGAAACTATATCAATTATTTTCAGTATTATAACATGGTGAATATGTAAAGGTGTGGTGATATGCAGAATTTAGAAAGATTATTTTTACAGAGTCATAGAAACTAGATAAGAAATGGAGTTTGTTAGAGGAGAAACTGAGAAATATATTCATTATAATATTTTGACTAATATATGCCAGTTTATTCTGTGCCTTCATAAAATGTCATAAGAAACATGAAATTTGCTTTGAGGAGCTTATAGAATGTTGTATATTACAAGGCTAGAGGTAAGGCTCAGTGCCAGAGTGCTTGCCTAGCAAGTACACGGCACTGTGTTCAATCTCTATCACTGCTAATAAATATGTTTGAAAAAGGGTGAGGGGGTCATTGGTAAAACTTGTTCATGGGCAGGCAAGCAAATGAAATAACAAACTTGCAGCTCTTTGGGGACAGTGCAGAGTGGAGTCAGCCATAGTGCTCTCTGAACTCTGTGTCTTACGGAGTCTCCTTTCTCCCTTGCTAGACTTGAGGCTTTCTTTTGGGTGCTTACCTTAGAATGCTGCTTTTATTTATTGTGTTCCCCTTTATTCTCAGGGTTGACAAGAGCTCAGCGTCTGCATGCAGCCATCTTGTAATGTCCAAGATGGATTCGTTTAGATTCCAATGCTGAAATAGTAATCAAAGGATCACAAGTAGGAGTTAAGAGGGGGAAAGAGGGTGAGTTTGTGAAGAGTTTGGGGAGGAAGGATGAATGTGAACATAAGACATTGCATAAAATTCTTAAAGGACCAATACCATATATATATATATATATATATATATGAGCTTCAATTTAATTCTTTGCATAGTTTGTAACCAAATAGCTGTTATCTGGACCATTGGATTATGACATATGAATTTATGTGATTTGTCATAACACTCTAATCTAAGTGTACAAATTTTCATTCCCTAAGTAGACCTGGCCTTAGGGATAATCCCTGACTAGCTCACTGATGGGAGGGGAGGGCTGCCCAGCCCTAGATAGCTGGAAGCACCCGGGGTATTGGGCCAGGGAGAAGACTGACAGATGCTGTGGAAAAGCTAGACATCAGCTCCAGAGTCAAGTTATATCATCGTAACAGCCTATCTAGATTTAATTAGGAATTCCACATTAAATCAGTATGCCTTACTGTAGGATTAGTGAACAATATTCACCACATGAGGGAGCATCACTGTTTTCAGTTGAAGGTACAAGATTCACAAAGAACAAAATGCTGGTTTACTACTAAAAACAATTTAATGTTTCATAATTCATATTTGTTGTAAATATTATTCATGTTGCCACTATAATTATTTTATATGATTGCACTAAATATGAAAACTTTAATGGGCAACTTGTAAAGCCACTTAATTGAACAGTGTATGAGACAAGTTAACTGTATTTACTCATATTACTGATGGTAGTTTTCTTTCAACAATCTTGTCTGTGACCTAGTAGAGGCAGTGAACAGCTTTTGCCATAAAAATGTAAAAAAAAAAAAAAAGGATTGTTTTTATTTTTTGACACTGGGTTTCTCTATGTAGATCAAGCTGTCTTGGAACTCTCAGAGCTCCACTCTTTTCTGCCTCCCAAGTACTGGGATTAAAAATATGCACCATCATGCTTATCTAGAAATCTGAAACTTGAAATAATTTCAGTGTATGTGTAGTAAGAGATCAGAATATGATGAATATGATGAATTTAGGAAAATAATCAAAGAGAACAGAAAAAAGAAGAAAAAAAGGAAAAAAATCCATGTTTTCTTGATGGGAAACTAAAATAGATATCAAGTAATCTAGTAAAGTTTTCATCAATATGCTCTTGTAGGGGTGTAGATCTTATAGCCTGTTAATAGGCTGCATTTAATGTGTTGAGTATTAAAGAAGTTTTAAAAATTTGGCTGATTGGGGCTGGGGATATGGATCGGCAATGAATAGTACTAACTTCTCTTTGAAGACATTGAATTTGGCTCCTCACACTCAGCTCTATATACCTCCAGCTTCAGGAGATCTCACATTGCCATCTCAGTCTCCATGGACATCTGCACTCATATGCAGCCCTCCCCACTAATTAAATGAAATCTCCTAAAATTCAGATGATAGCCAATAACTTCCTTTAAAAAGCATGTGGGTAAAGAATCTATCTTAGTTAGGGTTCCATTGCTGTCAAAAGACACTATGACCAAGACAACTCTTATAAGTGACAAAAATTTAATTGGGGCTAAGCATTCAAACCTATGATTCTACAGGGGCCATTATTTTTCACATCACCATGATGGACAATAATTTTTACTACCACTTCTCAAATTTAAGGTTATCACTCAAAGATCAGATGCAAACTCAGTATAAAACCATATAAATAAAAATAATTTCTTTTTTGGAAAAATGACAGAACTAGGTAAATAAGAACAAATAAAATGCTTAAAAGTTATCAGGAAAAGTGCATAATTTAGTTTCAAAGATATAATCAGATCAACAGTATTCTTTTAATCAAGAGAACCAATATATCTTTGAAAGACTGAGGGAAAATAAGTAAATTATATGTAAAATATGCAAGGTTGGAAGCAAGTTAAGAGAAACTGAGAAATATAGAAAGTGAAAAAATATATAGTCACTAAAAGTTTTCTTTGTCAAGAAAAAAGTGAATGCTAAGGGGAGAGGAAGTCTAGATGCATTCAGGCAGTGTGGCTGGAGATAAAGAGCATTAGAAAATACAGTGAACACAAAAGTAAATATAATAAGCTGGTAAATATTATGAGCTATCGTCTACAAATGCTTTCATTTAAACAAGGTTCATTGTTTTTAGATTTATTTATTTTGTGTAAGTGATGTGATTATTTTGTCTGCATGTATGTATGTGAACTATGTGTGTGCCTGATTACCCGCAGAGGTTAGAAGAGAGCACTTGATCCTCCTGAGACTGGAGCTACAGACAGTTGTGAGCTGCCATGTGAGTGCTTGGAACCCAAACCAGGTCTTTGCAAGAACAAGCTCCTTAAACACTGAGCTACCTCCCTATAACCACTTTTTATTATTTTCAGTGATGTGGGGGAGTTTGAGGGGGAGGTATGTACATGTGAGTACAGATTCCTGCGGATGCCAGAGACATCAAATCCTTCTGAAGCTGGGATTATAGGTTACTGTGAGTCTTCCAGCAGAAGTGTGTGCAACAGAACTCAGGTGCTCTGTAAGAGCAGCAAATGCTCTTAATCGTGTGCCATCTCTCCAGACCCTCAAGATGTTTTTTGTTTGCTTGTTTGTTTTGTTTTTTTGTTGTTTCAAACAATAAGGACAAATGAAACAAGAACAAGATCTGAAGTTGTCAAAGTATCCAAGTATACTGTAGTCACTTTAAAAACTATAAATAAAAGTATTAACTACAAGTTTTCCGGGACATTTTTGTGGTTAAGTTTCAGTCTTAACATGCTAAAGTGGGTCAACAAAGTAATAGCAGTATATACTAAAGTTTAATAACAGAAATAAAAATTAAAATTATAAAAATAACTGCCCAACAGAAATCAAAATATAAAAAAGAGCTATGAAAGAAGAAAAATAAAAGCGCAAATTATGTGGTGAAAGGAAGTCCAAATACATCAGTATTTGTAATAATCTCAATAAATATGGATTGATTACATTATGTTTTAGAAGGTGAGTTACAGGATATTTATTAGTTACTTTTCTATTGCTAGGCTAAACACCATGACCAAAGGATCTTATTAAGTGCTTAATTGGGCTTATGGTTCCAGAGGATTATGGTCTATGATGAGAAAGGCAGGATAGCAAGGACAGTTGAGAGCTCAAATATCATCCTGAAAACAAGAGGTAGGAAGCATACTGGAAATGGCCTCAACTTCCAACCCCTGGCAACCCCATGACATACCCCCTCCAATAAGAACTGGGGGCCAAGTATTTAAACATTAAAGATTAGAGAGGCCATTCTCATTCAAAGTACCATAGAATGTAAAGCTCAGTTATTTTAACCCTAGAAAGAAAAATACCAAATTCAAAGGACACAGAACAGTTGAAATTATAGAGAGCTTCTGGACTTGGCCCAACATCATGCAAAGACAAGTGCAATGGTGGGATACATTCTTTTGACTAATATCATGCCAGCCTTGGAGTGTATCTGGGGCATCCTTTCTAATAAACAGTGTAGGTCTTAGTATTTGTGAGACTCATGTATGACCAAGCTTAGCATCCACCAACCTTGGTGGCCAAGTAATTATCTCTACTTGCACTATCCCAACTTGGACAGCTTATCATGGAACACAATTTCATCTGTTGAGTGTAGTTAGCACAGAACTTTATTTTGGAACTCAGGGCTGGACAGTAAAACCTAACATGGGCACAGATCCTAATACTCTCTAGTCCAAGGCATGTGCCCAGAGTTAAAGACTGAAATAGCTCTGGAATCAGGTGGAGACATTATGGCCCAATGTATTGGATTTTCATATCAGCCTAGCCAATATTCTCTCTATAGCAGTAGTTTTGAACCACAGTCTACCCTAATAGGCATCCCATAGAAATATGGATCTTAGTCCATCTTGCCCAGTATTATATTTGTCTTGGTTGACAGGTTATATTATGACACAGTTTTGTGGCACTGGTGGCCACAGGAGTAGAAAGAGAAGGCTGATCTTTCCTACAAATATTACTACTGGGTCTATTTCAGCTTCAGGGAGAGGCTTGAGAGTGAAGTATCCTTTAAAAATGTTTTTAATTGAAATAGAATTACATTACTCCCCATCTTCCCTTCCTCCTCTATTCCCTTCCAAATAATCCTCCTTCAAGTCCCTCCCATGCCTCTCCATTCTCAAGTTGAAAGTCTCCTTTTCTTTGATTATATTTGTTATACATATGTATATGTATGTGCATGAGCATATGTGTGTGCACATGAGTGCATACACACACATTGCAGATAGCCTCTATGTTATAGTGGGGAGTCCATGTCATTCATACGTATATGGCCTACCAGACTCAAGGGATACGTCTACATCACAGCTCAGGCATATATGGCTCAGGGAAGATGGGAAGGAAAAGTTGTAAGGACTAGAATAATAAGAAGTCTGTTCTGAAGCAGTCTTCTAGAAATGACTGTTTAAACAAGACTGGAAGAATATATCAATAACATGCTAAGATGGAAGGGAGTAAATTTCATGGGCTCCCACACCTAGACAAAAGTCTATAGTCAATTATTGGCTTCTTGAAGAAGGAGAATTGGCCTCTCTCAGGGATAAGACCCCTTATTGATTGTCCAGCGCAAAATGATCAACCTTGAAACCACATACACATAAAAAGCAAAAACAGACTAAGTAGGTTATACTAGTTGTTCATTTTAGATTACTGCATTGGATCACTCTAGTGTTGGATAGCTTTTTATGTCAAGTTGATATAAGCTAGAGTCATTTGGGAAAGGGACTTTCAATTTAAAGAAAATGTCCCCATAAAATTATCCTGTAGATTATTCTCCATAACTTGATGGCAAGACAGTTTAGATGAAGACACACTTAAATATCTCACTGAATGCAGATAAAGCAATCTGGTACCTAACAAGAAGTTTCACCCATATGAGTAGTGTTTGTGGTACTGGAAGATACTCAACATGCTACTGGAGGAGAAAGATAATCATCAATATTACACAGGTACAAATCCTGTGACCTATAACAATGACCTACCTGTAAAATATGTTGATGTAATAGTGGCACAAATGTTATAGGAATAATTAACCACTCTTTTATTGGATTTTAGGTCCACACCATGAGATGGAACCCATACTTGACACTGATGAAGTGGTCAAGAACCTGTGACAGTTTGGTCATAGACCTAAGGGAAAAACCTATATTACTATTCTGTCAAAGGAATATAGTAAAACAATTCAGTTGGTTGTACCCATGAGTGCCTTGTTTAACCCTTATCAGAATAGCTTACTTTTATGGTAGATACAAACTAATACATGTAGTAGTACTCAGTTAAATACTTAAATTGATCCTGGTGGTGGCAGTGTTCCATGTGGGGCTGCGAAAGGATAACTTGGTTCTTGGCTGGGCACAGGCCTGTAACCCTGATCCTGATGGGACAACGACAGGTGTTTGGCCACGCCCTCAGAACCCAGGCTCCTGACATGCTGTCAAGATCTCCATTTGATCTCCAGTCATGTAGGGCTACAGGTAGAGGGCGTGACTACGAGCTTCAGCCTCAGGAGATTTCCATATTAATGAGTTACCTAAAGGCAAGAGGGTGTAGCCAATTATGCATTCCTTTTCCCAAACCCTCCTCTCTCCCCCCTCCCTATTTAAGTCAGGCCTCCCTGTTGTAAGTGGGGGTGCACATCCAGACCATCTATCATCCACCATGTCAATAAAGATCTTGGAACAACGGACTTTCTAGTGTTATTGGGGCCCGCCATCGCCATCATGCTGCCTTTGTGGAAAGCTTCTCTGCGTTTCCACTGTGGGCCCACATCTTCAAACAAACAGCAGCCTTCTAGCCAAGCAAGTATAACAAGCGAGCACTTCCCACGGGGTGTGGCACCAGAGCTCTCTCTTCCCCCCTCATCTCCCTCGGCAAGCGGGTGGCACGCAGCACTCGCACACCCCCAGTCTCTGTTCGTCCTGGCCTCCCAGTGGCATCTAGGAGCCCCGAATGGAGACACTAGCCTCTGGGTCCACTCGAGAACTCTGTGACACCCGCGGAATCAGACTGAGTTTACTTCCCGCCCGGGGGCTCCCCGACAGCCTCTCATGGCCCAGCACCCACCCAGTACATTATAAGGGATGATATACATTTATAACATCCAGTCCATCATATTTGGCAATTTAGATAAAGTACTCTATCGTCTATCCTAACTGAAAGAGTTTATGATTCTATACCTGAATTATGTTTGATTTTAACTGAAAATCATCCTTTCAAATCTAGATCATCTTCTTTAATGCTAAACAACAGAAGTCTGATTATGAGACTATAATTAGTCTTCAACCCTGTCAGAGACATGAGAAGAAAATAAATATTAGTTGAATATGTAGAAAGTGTGAAAAACATAGTTAGCAAATTTGAAAGGATTTATAAAGACAGCTGACTGCCTGGGAAGTCCCCTGTATTCCTCATAACATTAGAGCAACTGTTTGCAGTTTTCTGGCCCAGAACCATCTGGCAGACCTTAAATGAAGCAGGAATTATGAAGGGCTAGCTTACCCTGTCTTGGCAGAGCTTAGAAGTCAATTATCCCACAACTGTGTGTCCTTTCCTGGACAGCATTTTTGTTTGCACATGAAGTAGGGCAATTGGCTACCTTGCCACAGTTGGAGCAACTCCATGTGGCAGTAATGATACTCAATCTCTTCTTTGAAATTGGATGAGGTACTGTCATGAGCAGACATGTCCCCTAATCAAAAGATCTATCAATAATGAAATGATTAAATGCCATATTCTGTGGATCTCTGATGATTTTGAAGATTATCTCTCTCTCTATATATATATAGTATATCTGAACTGTTAAACCTTGACTATTCTTAGCTATTTACTATTTGAATAATATATGAACATGCTTTATTATGATTAAATCAGGATCTAATATTACCATGAATTTATTATGTAGCCTTTAACTTGTATTACTTGGTTATCCTAAGCAGTTTATAATAGCAGCTATTAGAAAGGCTGTGTCTATGCCTTGCATTCTTAAATGCAATTTAGATAGGCACAATGCCTATCTAAGAGTATTAACAAAATTAATTTTAGAGTTTGTGTTAAGGTACACACAGCTTTTACATTTTGATAAGCCTTATACTTTACTTATAGATAAGCTCAATGACTGGGCCATTTCCTAATCTCAATGTGGCTAATCCATCTCCTTCCAATATTCTAGAGTTATTACTCACTAAATCCTATATTCCAACTTTGCAGCCCTGGACCCAGTTGGGCAGCCCTTTTGGGGCTGCTCTTCCCCAGGTACTACATGGTAACTATGCTCTCTGTCCTACATCTTCTCAAGCAGGATGTCTTTCCTCTCCTTCACTTGGCATGGTGGATCTCCTTTCTTTTTCCTCTTCTCTCTCACTAGCCTGGGGATCCTAAAAGTCCTGCCTCTCTCTGCACTGCCCAGCCATTAGCTGCTGACAACTTTATTTACCAATCCAAACTAACTGGGCACATGCAGATTCTTGTCCAAACAAGTTTGGGGACTCAAATTACCATAATATAAGCATCATTAGGCCAAACCCACTACAAATACAGAGACTCATAACTGGACAATGTTTGTAATATTCGACTCTAAATTCAGGTATTACTGTAATACCAGAGTACTAAATTCGATGTCTTCATCAAGTCTTCTAAAGGCTCAGGAATCTATGCCAAAGATCAGGCAGAAAGATTGTCAGAATCAAAAGCAATGGATGACTCCAAGGAGACTTTGTTGTCCATACTGATGCTCATAAGAACTCAAGTAGACTGTTACCATATACACAAGGACTACACATGTTCAATCCAGACAGGTTCTTTGTATTGAGAGGGAAAATGGAATCAAGTATTTAATAGCAGTTGGTCCCAACTGGCAAAGAAAAATTAATTTTTCCAATGGAGTCTCATTGTGCACATTAACCACACTTCAGGTTAGCCGCTTGCCGAGTTGGCCCACACAGAATGGATAGCTCTTGTACATTTTTTTGTTTCATTTTGCTTTGTTTGGGCATTATTTTTGTCTTGTTGATCTTTTCCTTGTTTATTTTGATTTCCATTTTTGTATGTGTTTCTATTTTTTGTTGTTGTTTTTGTTTGTTCCATTTTTAAAGGGGGAAGAACATAAAATTGGGTGGGTAGGGAGGTGGGGAAAATCTAGGAGGAATTAATTGGAGAAGCAGAAAAATTATCAAAATATGCTGAACGAAAAAAAATTCAATAGATTTGCCTGTAGGCAAGTCTGTAGTGCATTTTTTTTTCCTGATTAATGATTGATCTGGTAGGGTCCAGCTGAGTATGGTACCAGCCCTGGGCAGGTAATCCAGGGTTCTATAAGAAAGTACGATGAGTAAGCCATGAGGAGCAAGTCAGCAAGCAGCTTCCCTTCATGGCTCTGCTTCAGTTCCTGCCTCCAGGTTCCTGCCTTGAGTTCCTTCCCAGACTTCCCTCAGTGCAAGAGTGTGATCTGAAAGCTGTTAAGATAAATTAAATCATTTCTTCTCCAAGTTTCTTTTCATCATGCTATTTTATTACAGCAATAGAAACCCAAAACAATTCCTAATAGCACACCAACTGGGATTTGGGACAAAACTAGACTTGGGTTGCCATCTAGTACTTAAACAGTGACAAGTTTAAAAAAAGCAAAAACAAAAATAGAAACAGAAAAACCCTGGATTCTTGGCGCCATCTAGTGGTAAGATTATAAAAAGTGATTGCAGCTACAGAAAGCATTCTGGCAAGTAAGGCACAGAATCACTCACATTATAAGGACTGGAGTAAATATACCAACATTGAATCTGTTAACGCCCAGGTGATGTCACTCACTAGCAATCATTAGGAAAATTTCAGGAAATCATGAGTTCACATAATGGTCACAATAAAGTGGGGAAACCAATTGGGTGGACAACAGTATGGCTGAGCCCTCTGGGAGAATGCAAAATAGCTTTTTAAATGAAATAGGATGAACTTTAAAAAAAACACAGAGAAGCAATTCAATGTTGTACCTGAGAAACCTAAGCAAAATCAAACAGAAAATCTTGAGCTAAAAAATATACTAACGAAAATTGAAAGTGCAGTAGAAGTTGGCAGTAAGAAGATCAAACAGAAGAGAGCCAGTGAGCTTGATTATAGGACATTTGAAAACACAAAGCTGAGGGGGAACGCCGTGAAGGGTTTCTACCTCCCCTTTTCTCCATCTCTGTGTTAAGCTGGTGTCATTTCACAGTGATCATTTATGATCCAAATATGCTTCTGTCAGCCTCATCATGACCATAAGCCAAACGTCTCTGTGGTAAAACAAGGACTTGGAACACATTGCCAGACTAAATCACTTAACTGCAAATGAAGACTTTGTAAGACAGTGACAGAAAGAGAGAGCTACGATAAAAGCAGAGAAGCAGCTACACATGGTTGTTGTAAGACCTTATCTGTCAGCAATGTCAAGATGTTGAATTCTCCAATTAAAAGGAATAAAGTGAATGGGGGAGCAAGAGACAAGTATATGTCACAAGGAACTTATATTTCTAAGGGGTCACACAAATGGAAAGTGAAGGGACAGAGGATGCTATAAAATTCTTCAAGTGAATGGAGTTTTAGAGGAAGACAGAAATGGCCATTTTTACATTATAACATAGACTTTAAATTGAAAACAATATAAAGAGACCATAAGGCCATTACATGTTGATGAAGAGGTTATTTCAATGATAGAAATAACTTTCAAAATATATTCATGTTAATTATTAGAGTTTTTAAATACATAACCAAATATTAATATACATTAAGGGAAAGAAAGATCCAGAAGTTTGGGGCTTAAGAACTATACTTACAGCAAGGAACATCCAGATAAACACGAAACAAATAACAGAGAGGCTGGGATTATTGCAAAGTGGTAAAAAGCATGCCATAATTGTGCAAATGCATGAGACTTAATTCTCCACACACCACACACACACACACACATACACACACACACACACAAACACATAAAAAATAAAATAAGACATACTCATGCAGAGAGAAAGGGAGAGTGTGTGTGAAAAATTTTACTGCTGTCCAAATTCCTGTCACTATCTATAGATTCCATCCAACAGCTTCAGAGTGCCCATTCTCATCAACACATGGAAATTTCTGCAGGATAGATCATATGACAGGTCCCCGAACAAAGGTCAATCATGTCTTAATAATTGAGGCACATTAAGCATCTTTTCAAACAATAGTGCAATAAGACTTTCTAGAACAACAACAAGAAAAACATTGAACAGTATGAACATACACTAAGATGTAATAACTTACTTTTGAATAACAGATGAGAAAATAAATTATGAAGAAAATCTAAGCATCTATTTGAATAAATGTAAATCAACACACAACATGCAAATCACGTGTACAGTGTTTTGAAGGAGAACAGCCTCCATAGGCTTGGTCCCCAGTTGGTGGAACTGTTTGGGAAGGATTAGGGAGTATGACGTTGTAGGAGTAGGTGTGGCCCTATTTCATGAGGAGTGTTAGTGTAGGTGGGCTGTGAAGTTCCAAAAGACTCCTGCTGTTTCCAGCGTGCTCTCTGATTGCAGATGAAGACGTGAGTTTTCACCAGCAGCTGCAACCAGGGGTACCATATGCCCAGTTAAACTCTCTCTTTTACAAGTTGCCTTAGTCATGATGTCTTATCACAGCTTTGGGAAAACAACTAATCTAGCTCACAAGAAAAAAAGTTTACAGCAACCAACACCCACATCAAATTCAACAAAAACAAAACAAAAAAATTCAGCGGGATCTCAAATAAACAGCCTGCAAGAACAGAGAAAAGGGGAGATAAGTGAACTGGAAGTTATTAGAAAGAAAATAAAGAGCAAAACAAAAAGAAATAGAATAGAGCCTAGAATCCATAAGTGGAAAGCCGTTTGTCTGTCTATCTATCTATCTATCTATCTATCTATCTATCTATCTATCTATCTATCTATCTATTCATAGCTCAGGCTTCTGACAAATTCCGCATGTAGCTCAGGATGATCTAGACCTTCTCATTCTCTTGCCTCACCAGTGCTGGGATTATAGGGGCACACCATGCCTAGTTTGATGTAGGACTGAGAATCTAATTAAATAGGGCCTAATTATAAAATCTAAAAAATGTCATTCACTTTGAGCAAGGAAAAGTCATCCCATGTATTAAAAGGTGGCTGAAAGATGCAAATGATAAATATGATACTCCTTGCCTAGCATGCATGAAGCCTTGTGTCCCCAGCACTGCACAAAACTGGATATGGTAGCACATGCCCCCAATCCCAGAACTTGGGAGACTGCAGCAGCAGGATCATAAGTTTAAGGTTATTCTTAGCTACACAGTGAATGCAAGGCCAGCCTGAGTTACATAGACCCTACCTAAAATAATCAAACAAAACCATAACAAACTGTAATATACCTCACTAAGAGGATGAAAGACAGAATCACACAATCATCTCTGCAGGATGCTGCAGTAAAGGCATTTGATAAACTCCAGCATCCTCTATGATGAAACAGAATGGTTTGGGCATAAAAGGGAAACACATCTTAATAAAGGCAATGTATAATAAACACTTAGCGTCACACCAAACAGTGAAGAAAACTAGTACAATGGAAACTCCCAGGAATCTAAGAGGGTGACCCTAACTAAGACATCTAGTAAGTGGGGATACAGAGCCTCTAATCAGACAAGGCTTCCAGTGGAGGGATTGGGACACCAACCCCACCTCAAAACCGGAAGCCTACAAGGATCTGACCTAGGCCTCTGCACATATGTTATGGTTGTATAGCTTGCTCTTCTTGTGTAACTTCTAACAGTGGGAGCAGGGACTGTCTCTGGCTTTCCCCCCTGCTTTTGGGACCCTTTTCCTCCTTCTGGATCGCCTTGTCCAGCCTTAATACGAGTGAGTTCTGGTGTGCTATACTATTATAGTGTGAATGTAGAGAACACCTAAGCACTGTATATTTCAGAAAGCTATGAAAGGAATTTGAAAGTTTTGACATCAATAAATAATTCATTTTTTAAGAGATAGGTTTAAATTATGTTGAAAAAGCCAGATTCATAAAACCATATATTCCATGCTTTTACTCACATGTAGAAAAATACCCATGTGTAGAATGTAGAGAAAATTGTCATGAAAGTAGAAGGGGAACTTCTCACCAAGAGGAAGGGCTGGTAGAAGCAAGGTTAAGAGATGATGACAAAGAACAAATATGATCAGGGTATGTTCCATACATGTATAAGAAAGTCACAATGAAACCTATTATGCCTTGCAATTAATAGTAATGAAAATTACACACAATATTCATGCATCCAAACATAGCTTGCTATCCTGTTAATGTCCAATTCATATATGTTATAAATGAGTCAGTTAAAAATAAGTAAAAATTAGATCTCAATACTTTTGTGGGGCAGCTTAAGTCAGTATTTGAAGTAAAAAAACGTTAAAATGGAAATTATGAAAACAAATGAGCCATGTTCTATTCTGGAAAAAATAATATCAACAACAAAATAAATACCTGAAAACAAAATAATCACATATAAAATCTAGAAAAAAGATGAGACAAAAATGGCTGAAGTTCTAGAACCTTCCAAACACAGATCAGCTTAATCCAAAATGAGTGATTTGAGCTAATCAAATAAACCCTTAGTAAAAATGAAACAAAAAAGAAACAAGACATAAGCACAAGACATTTTAAAAATAAAATACGCTATGAAAGAAATGTATAGAACAAGTCTAATGATCTGGATTGAATCCCTGGAACCCATATGGTAGAAGGAGAAGACAAGACTGACTCTTGAAAATTGTCCTCTGACCTTCATAAGTGCACTATGGCACTCTCTCTTACACACACACATTACACACACACACACAAATGCCATCCACAAAATAAAAACATGTAAAAAATTTTGTTCTTTAGAAAGATAGAAAATTTTATTTGTTATAAACTTGGTTAATAACTGGTTAATAACTGGAAGAATAAAGTTTATCTAACTCATTCTCATGAAAAATAACCATGACACAAAACACGAACAAATTTTAGGTATTATCATCTTTATCATCAATTCAAAACATAAATTAAAAATTAAAGAATGAAAATAATAAAAAATGTAAAAATTACATAATAGTCAATAGAAATTTATCCAAAGAATGCAATAGTTTTCAAAAATAGAAAATTTATTGATGTTATAGACTTGTTGAACAAGAGTTAGGACTCAGTTTAAATTTCTCTGTTTCTTTCCAACAGAGGCAATGATTGACATTCACTCATGTTTGTCTTTTGAAGTTGTTTTTATGGTGGAGAGTCTCATACAGTACAGACAGTGTCTCTACCTGGAGACAAAGGCAAGGCACAAGGTCTAAGATGAAGAAAGAAAGCATCTCCTACTACAAAAGGCACATAAGCTTCTTCCACATTTTAAGATGTGGATTCTCTATTATCCTGATTCCATTTTTGTAATGCAACTGACTACCTCTGCAGACATCCACCTAAGCCCATTTTCATATTCTTCTTTGGACTTGTAGACAAGAGAAACTATACAAATGTGTTACCATCCACACTACTTGCTAGGTAAAGGAAAATAATCTTTTGACTCTGACCTCAGAGTCTGATAGCTTCTGTCAGCATTCCTGAGAAAGTGGGAGGATAACTAGACACACTGCAGGTAGAGTGCAATGTCACACCCTTCCAAGTTCCTGACTTTGATCAATAGTTGCAGAAATAACATTTAGCTTTCCAAAAGTTATTAACGATAAAATGTTTTAGTGAATAGGAATCAACGTAGTCTTTTAAAAAGGAACTAGCTTGATCTGCTGATGAATATTCATATCAAAAATCTGTAGTCAACATTCATACTGGTTAGATTTGAAAAGTATTTCTATTTAGATTAGGATCTAAGTAGGAATTCTACTGTCATTACTTATATCAAACTTTTATTGGGGTTCTCAGACTTGGGCAGAAGACAAAGAAAAAAAGCAACTAGAGTATAAGAGTTGAACATAAAGATAATATTGATTAAGGATAAAAATAAGCAAATATAGGCTAATCAATAAAATAAATCAGTGTTCTACAAGACACTAAGGCTTCTGAACTGTCTTGGGAGGTAACAGGGTAGAAGGCCGATTCCTTTGAAGGATAACCTCCATTGACCCACACTTCTACACAAGATCATTCAAGCCTGCTAGTACTTTCCCTTCTTCCTCTAAAACATATCCCAGTTTAGTACAAAATCTTAGCATTGGTTTTTTGTATCTCACAGGTGTGCTTAGGTGGCTTGTATAACATTTTAGAATTTAACCTTAAGTGAAAGATGATTCTATGAAATCATCGCTCAAAGGTACTGAAGTCCTGAAGGAACGGTGAAGAAGTCTAGGGGGACGAACAGGAAGTGACTGATGTTTCCTGTACTGCTTTTTCAAGAACAGTGGTTGAGATACAATAAGATCCAGACTTGAATCTAGTAGATCTTAATAGAGCAGTTACAATCCATTTGATGTTCTGTACAAGCAGCACTTTTCTCAGAAAAAAATTTATTAGCTAAAAATATGAACAGCCTTCACAAGTGTAGTGGACAATAGTGAGACTTAGCTTCTGTTAAGAAATATGAGCTATCACTGGCTTCATGTTTTTGCAGGACAGCCTGCAATGTTTTCATTCTCTGGGGTGAGAAATTCATTTATAAAACAATTTCAGTGTGACGCTACAATGGTGTGTAGATATTTCACCTGGCTCCTGATAACATTTGGCTGTATGTTACAGGCTGTAAATAGAGAAAGATGTTTCCCTCTGAAATGTTGACAGTAATATGCAGATTGGCATCCTAAAGTCTTTACCATTGTGAAATGGCCAGGTAACATGTCCAATGCAGCCATCTGTGAGCTGCCTCATTCATCCTAAGGGCTGCCAACTCTTCTGGCTGAAGGTCCTTTCAACCTTTAAAAAAGCTATGAATCAGTCCTTGGACTGGACAGGAGCCCAGTAAAAGACAGACCTTCAATTTCTTTTCATTGTTAGTCCTTTAGTAGAGGTAGAGGGAGGAGGGACAGAGACTCTGGAAAGTGAATGGTTATGTTCTGATTGTTATCTTTTCTCTCCACCCTCTCCTCTATCTTTTTAATTTGGCTTTTCATTTGAGCCCAGAGTAGCACCTTTTGTTTTAGCAGATTCTTGATCATTTATATGAGGTGAAAACAATTATATTTTGTTTCTTTTATAAAATCCCAGATGCCTCACGACCAACTGAGATTTCACAATTCAGAATATTCTATCAGAAGTAGTAAGATTGTATTTTTTAGGAAAACTTTCCCATTTTAAAAATGAGCTGTTGACAGCTGATATTTTCCATATGATCCAGGGTTTCCTTTTTGCTTGTCTTTCTACATGAGGGGGCTATTTTTTATAGTTATTTCTCTTAGATTTCACCATTAATGCCTTTCATGAATGTATACTTTCATTCAGATTTTAAACATTTTCTTTGGTATTGCAATTTCTTAATTTAAAAATCCTTAAGATGCACTCACAGATCCGTTTTCCTATGTTAGTGCCTTACACCATTCTTGGGGTGTGCCTTGGTGCCATTTCTGTTGTCTATCAGTTAGCATTAGATGACATAACATCCAAACCTGTAAACGTCAATGACATAAACACGTAGTGTCATAGGTTTGTGATTTATATCTTAATATGCACTTTCATCTGTTGTTGAAGTATCTCTACAGACTTAAGTTTTTAGTTACTTAAATATGCTTATTTTTGCCTATGAAAGTTTTGTTATATACCTATATTTTAAGTGTTTGTTATTCTTGAGGATTTTATATATGTAGATCCTAATATCCTCCATCCAAATCACCCTCAACTTGTCCCCTTTCCAACTTCATGTCATTTTAATCTTTACTTCTTATTTATTTATTTATTTTTAAATAACCCTTAAGTCTGGTTAATGCTTCTAATATGTGCGTGTGTACGGAGCTATTCACAGGGGAGTGCAAAACCTAGCAGTTGGATGTCTTATCACTCAGTAGTGGCTGGAGCCATCTGCACTGTTCTATGAGCAGCAGTAGTACTTATACACACTTAAAATGAAAGAAGCCAGGGTCCCAGTGTTCAAGACTGCAGTAACTAGCTTTTAGTGGGTACCCTCTGCTGTATACCAGACTTTGTCTTCTGTTTCATCAGCTCTGAAAGAGGGAAATTGCTAGAAAACTTCCTGGCGTGTCAGCACCTATTCTTATAATATGAAGACCATCCAGGATGATGCGGTCATTGTGGCTACTCCTGATTCCAACACTGGAAAGTTTTCCATGTCACCCACCAACATAAAGACAGATGCTTGAATTAGAGGTGTGATGGGCATTCTAGCTGGGTGGCATGCTCTCTGCTGTTTGGAGATGGTCAATTTTCAAACACACAAAATGTCAGCGGAAGCAAAATGCCCTAAAACATGAGCTGATAGAAGAATCAGAGAGAGAGAGAGAGAGAGAGAGAGAGAGAGAGAGAGAGAGAGAGAGAGAGAGAGAGAATATCATGGGGGCAGGAAAGCTGAAAGTTGTCCGAGTTTTGAGTCTTGTGGCAGCACCCCAAGATCACTGCACTTTCTTCCCATCTTTGTATTCAGTGACAGTGTGTGGACAGCTTCTTGTTGGCTACTGTGGAAATTTTTATGCAACAAAAAATAGGGTAGTCTTTGAAAGTGGTAGGAATCTTCATTCAATGGAACTGGGCAAAGCTTCAACTTGTTATTTAAAGTCCAATAGCACATCACTGTGCAGAACACTGAGTAGCCAGTGACAGATGTCCCTTAGAAGGATGCCTTTGGTGCTCCAGTTAGGTGGCCCTACAGTGTGATCTAAATCTCTGTGAGCTGTGTGTAGAAGGAACAGCAGATTCTATACAGACAGTGTCTTCCTTACTCCGAACCCTCCATTTAGTGTCACCCAAGTAGCTAATGTGCTTGCTGAATGATGACAAGCAACCTCTACTCACACCTCTACTGGATATCTTGGCATCATTTTTACATGGAGGCTTTGAACTTCAGTAAATTCACTGTGGATGTGTTTGTATCCGGGTCTGGTTAGGAGACTCTCCTCGTTTTCTTTGTCAAGTGGGAGAGCCAGCAGAGCTTTGCTCTGGATGATCCTTGTTAGTGAGGCTCTTGCTGTGTTTATTTGCAACCTGTGAAATAGCCTTCAGCATGGTAACATAGCTTTTGTTTTGTTTTGTTTGGTTTGATTTTGTGTTTCTGGCTATTCTTACAACAGGAAAAAATATTACAGAAGCTGTGTTGGTGGTGTTGGGTCTTGCATTTTAATATTTTTTAATTTTTAAAATTTTCCAACATATTATTTTTATTGACTAATTGGGAATTCCAAACAATGCAGTCTCATTACATGCCATTCTATTTTCTCCCAGGTCCACCCTCCCACCCATAAGCCCTCCTCTCCAAAAGAAGAGAAAATACACCATGTCAAATTATGTTGCCCATATACTCACTGAAGCCTGGCCAAAATCTCAGTGGCCAGCCTCTTAAAGATAGCTGAGTTCCTCTTGACTCTCAGCCCCTGTTAGAAGCCATAAAATGTGAAGAGCATTGTTATCAAGGACTCTCTTCAATGGCTTTCTGCACTGGTTTTTCTTCTCCTCCTTTTTCTTCTTCTCCTCTTCCTCCTCCTCCTTCTCTCCTCCCTCCTCCCTCCTCCTCCTCTTCTTCTTCCTCCTCCTCCTCCTCCTCCTCCTCCCCTCCTCCTCCTCCTCCTCCTCCTCCTCCTCCTTCTTCTCCTTCTTCTTCTTCTTCTTCTTCTTCTTCTTTTTCTTCTTGTAGGTGAGGGGGTTGCCCCAGAAACCTTTAATGTCTCTCATTCTCAATTATGTGTCTGCACTCATCAACATCACTGCAAAAGAATCTTCCTTGCCCATAACACTAGTGGCACCATGGAACTTGAACCTCAAGATGGTTCCCAGTGGCAGCATATATTATGGACATCCATATAGCCTCCTGTGGAAGTATAGACCATAGATATCCACATGACCTCTGGTGGCAGCATAGACTATGGAAGTCTTTCAAAGAGGCTTATTCCAGGAAATAAATTGTTCTTCATCTCAGATATCTTGCTATTTGGAGTCAGAGTGATTGGGTGGTTGGGTAGAGGCTGCTTGAGCTCCAGGATGCTGTATACCACCCCACCATCCTTACTCAGCAAGGACATGCTCCTTTGACCACTGGAACTGAGCTCCCATGCCTGTGGCTGCAGCTGTGCTGCATCTGTAGTTGTACCTCTATGACATGTTCACTCATCAAGTGGCACTGCAAATTGGTGTGTCACACAATATATATGTTGCTTAAACAACTTTACATGTAAATACTTATTGCAATGAGTCATTGGTCTGCTTCAAGGTCTCTGAAGCACCGTAAGTACTGGACTACCGCTGAGACTCTGATATCCTGTTGTTTCCCAGAGTTAAGGTGATCTTGTGGCAGGGCATCTGGAGGCAGGATCCATGTGAGCTCCAGGTGGCTGTATACCTCCTGCCCTTGGTGCTGCCTATCCTGCCTGCTCACTGGGCATGGCCATCATGGTGGCCCCACACTCTTCTCTCTTCAGTAGGGTAAGCAGCAAGGGCTGCAGCAGCACTAGATCCATGCTGTTGAAGCCTGTTGTCCTAAGCCTCCTGATGTTTGGAGAACCAGCTCTACTCAGTAAAGTCATGCTCCTTTGTCTGTGTTCCCATACTGGGTCTCTATGACTTCTCTCCATCCTGAATGTGACTCCACTCTGCCATCTCCCAGCCCCTTATTTTTATGAGATCAGTTTTAAAAAGTATCTTCCCAAAAGACCTGTCTTGTTTGTTGTTTTGTTTTGTGACAGGGTTTCTCTGTGTAGTCCTGGCTGTCCCGGAACTCATTCTGTAGACCAAGCTGGCCTCAAACTAAGAGATCTGCCTGCCTTTGCCTCCTGAGTGCTGGGATTAAAGGAGTGCATCACCACTACCTACCTCCCTCCCTCCCTCCCTC
>NW_021604702.1:2705044-2728274 GCF_004785775.1 Grammomys surdaster | reverse complement strand
AGGGAGGGCTTCTTTCTTTTCTATCATACACCTTTTCTCCTTGGTGAGTCAAGTTTGACGAAAAAAATCCTTCTGCTCTCGGAAATCATCCCAATACTGTTTAAACCAAGCAATCTTTAAGCATCCTCTCGTTAGAGTTTTCCTTTTCACCTTTATCTTTCCTTAGTGGCCCTTGTGTGATATTAATAGCAATGTTTATTTTTTCAGTTACATGAAAAATTCTTTGTTAGAAGAGAACTGCTGTTCTCTTTTTCTTTTTGTATGATTTTTCACTTAATGCCCAATGCATAATTATTAAGTAATTAGAAGAAAAGTATTTGTAACACTTTTAGCATTTTTTTATCGCCTACTGTAAACAAGACAGACACCTACGTTAGTTCCCTATATCTTCACAGTGCTTCTTGGAGGCATGTATTACCAGCTCTATTTGCACATGAGGATTTTGACATCAGGGGTAATTGAACACTGCTTAGGGTCACAGAGCACTGAAATGGGGGAATGTGTCTCATGGGAGAAAGGCCAGCATTCTTCAGCTTCTCCAGGTACACACGTTTTCCTCTTCATGCACCATCTTATGTGATGAGGAGTGAGGAGGCGTGCCTGTAAAGTAGGATGCAGTGTGACTATGAAGCTTCTGTTCCACCATGGCCCTGGGTGCTTATATCTTCCTCTCTCTTCTTCTTCCAGACTGGATGATATCTTGCCAGCTCCTACACTGGTATGAGTAAGATTCTGCTCAAGTCTGTGATTCAGTTGGCCTGCTATGCTTTGGCTGACTTCCATAGAAGTCCAAGTTTTCTGGAACCAGGGTCCAGTCAGGGTTGTTAGTGACACTAGAGCAGAGGCAACTTGAGGCTAGACTGGACCAAGGGTCCTGACCCTACATCCCTCTCCCTTTGGGGGTATTTTGCTTGTTCTGTTGTACATGGTTTATGGGAGCTCTGGATGTTTGCCTATGAAATTGTGCAAATCTTCATTGATAGATCATTGTACTTCCTATGGACCCATGAATTGCATATATTATCTTTTAAAGTTGGGATTTTATATGGACAGAACAAGTTAAAAGTATTTACCATGGCCTTTCCCACTCTTAGCATAGATTTGTTCTTCAGAAAAGAGTAACCTGGCATTCCTTTAATTCTCAATGGAAGCTAGTCTTCCTCTTATTTACCACTGTTTCCTTTTGGCCTATAACTTTGAATTCTAACGGATTTGGCTTTTGAAAATTGTTTTGACTTTAAGAATGTAGCTTCTGGAGAGGAGAACACAGGGTTAGAGAAAGAAAAGCTGGGCATCAAAAAGATAGTGACATGCTGGGCCCTGCTGTCTAAGGTTGAAGTCTGAGATTACTGAAAGGCCTGTGCAAAATGGTGGACTTCCTTTACCAGCTGGGCTTCTCCTTCTTTGACCTTGGTTGGGGAGCCTGAAACTGCTATACTGTCTACCTGTGGGATGTCATGTAGCCTTGCTGAGATTACAGGTTCTGCTTTCTTTCTCTTGATAAGTACCTGTCCAGCAAGCACTGGAGACTCCTGGTATGCCTCCCCATGGTAATGAGGTATCTCAGTGTCTTAGCCTTCAGCCAATGACATGTACACACCCTACAAATCCCTTACCTACTTCCTTCACACTATATAACCCTTGATTCAACCCAAATAAAGTTGAGCTGCCTCTCTGAAGCTTATCTAGAAGATAAGTCTGTCAGCTCCACTATATTCATGGGCAGTCCAAAACTTTGTGGATTCTCCTCCCTTCATCCTCATGGACCAGTGGCCAACAACCCCAGGGAGAAGGAAGGACCACAGTGACATACCATGTGACAGGACACTATGTCA
The DNA here is from genome assembly GCF_004785775.1 of Grammomys surdaster. Taxonomy (NCBI): domain Eukaryota; kingdom Metazoa; phylum Chordata; class Mammalia; order Rodentia; family Muridae; genus Grammomys; species Grammomys surdaster. The sequence continues at coordinate 2,726,439 of NW_021604702.1, read as the reverse complement.
CACTGCAGCGTTACAATGATACAGTGCCTCATTTACATAGTGCACTACACCATACTCTTGCACTTCAGGACTCACATGAATCTAGTGTTATTCAGAGGTTTCTGTTCCGTGCTGGCCCTGGCCACTTACATCTCAATCCTTGTATTTGGTAGCTGAGGAAGGAAGATTGTGGATTCAGTGTCATCCTTAGCTACATAGAGAAATTCTGTATCTCTCCACTGCTCTTCCCCACAAAGGAGTTTTGTTTACAATGTCTCAGGACATGGATGCAAACTAGTGTAGACCTCTCCATAAACACATTGTTGGCTACTGTCCACTGTGTTGACATTGTTGAAATAATTGTGTGAGTAGAAATAGATTATATAAAGGCCTATGCAAGTTAGTCAGGAAGCGCTCGGTTTTTCTGTCATTTTGCCCCGAGCAGATGATTTTCAAGAGTAAGGTAGGGTAAGGCAGGCCATGGCAGCTCAGGGGCGAGAAGAACAACTCTCCCTTTAGTCACAGGTGTGTACACAGAAGAATCCAGGTTAAAATCTCTGTATCAAGACTGACTTGTGATATAATGTAGAGCAGACGAGAGAACCTCCCAATATTTCATCTCTTCTCCCTTGGAATGCAGTTTACAAATAAAGTCAGGTGTTACTCATAAAGAATGCTAAAATTTTTTTAAGACAAAGTCATTCAAGGATGAATAGATACTTACTTGTTTTATCTTGCATTTACTTTGCATTTATAAAAAGAAGTTTTGATCAACATTCTACAAGCACAGGTCTACAGTATACAATTCTTTTTGCATCTGGCACTGGGTACATATAGTAGATAGAAACAAAGATCTCATAATGAAAATCTATATGGCTTGTTTAAGAAACGTATTTCAAGAAGGAAAGGGTAGAGTAGATATCTGAATTAAAGAGATGTAAGAGGGTTGTTAACTAGTCACAATGTGGAGAACCTACTAGAATCTTTTGCTATTTACTTAAAAATTTATATTTAGTTTTAATAGACAAATATACATATACATTTACCACATACAAAATGGGTTTAAATGTGTACATTGTATAATGGAGAAGCTAATTAACTTATGTATTATATTTAAGCAAATTAAAAATATATTAGACAATTGGGGTGATTTTAAACATTAACTGGATATTTGTGAATATTAAGTGATTACTGTGAAGTTTTACGGTAATAGTGGCTGGTATTGAGTGAATATTTTAGGAAGATTTCAATAAGCTTATATAAATATTTAGAATTCTGTTAATAGACTGACTTGGAGCACTTAAGTTGATTTGAAGAAAACATTATTGGATAAGATTTGTGGGGGGTTGGGCTGTGAGAAGCAGCTGGGTGCCTGGTCGAGCATAGGCCTCAAACCTTATCCGAGGGCAAGTGTTCAGCTCTGCTCCCAGGCCCTGGTTCTTCTCATTTAGCTTCAGCCCTCCACAGCCCCTCTTACAGAGAGGTCTATGGCCATCAGTCATGAGGAATAGTGCCTCAGGCTCTCCCACATGTAGATGAGGTATCTCCAAGCTCTCAGACCAAGCCAATAGGCATTATCTGCTGCCAGATCCTAACCCACCCCAAAACTGTATATAAGGGCTCTATTCAGGAGAAGTAAAGGTGTTCAAGAATTATCCCATTGTCTGAGAGTTTCTGTCGAAAGAGCTGTAACAGTTGGGGAGAGAATTCAGGACCCTCCCCTCCCCGATAGCTAGCTGGAGCCTCACAGGCTCAGCTTGGAGAGATGACTGCAGCACCTGGGAGTAACTGGGCAGTGACAGCAGAGACGTGGGTGGAGGTATCGGTGGAGGCAGCAGCAGACCCTCCCTGCTCGAGTCTTGTCTCTAGCCGGGCAGGTGGGACACCTTCCGGTACAGGGACCCACAAGATTGTTATAAAGGAAGGCCCTGTGTTCATTATGATCATTTTTCATCTTTTAATATGTTTAGAAAGTTCCATAGTAAAAAGAAAACTCTTTAAGTAAAACAAACAAACAAACAAACAATTAAATGTTCATACTATTTACTAATTTCCAAATTTCTGGAAAATAATATTTTAAAGCATCTTAACATTTCAACAGAAGGGACACTATTTCTGCGATCATTCTTGTATTTACTTATTCTTTCCAAACATTCTTTGCCAATGAATTCCACACTTCTTACACTGATACCTTAAAATGTATCAAAAGAAAATGATTGGCACTCTTTAACTTCACATATGTAGACATGTCTGACTTTCATATAGTGATGGGAGCCCAGACTCAAGCTCTTGTGTTTGTACAGAAAGCTCTTTACCACGGGGCAATCTTGCAGCCATTCACTTATAAGTAAAGGATAGAAACATGAAATATTGATCTGCACAGAAGCAGAAGACTACAAAGGAGGAAAACTTCCCTTCATTCTGGTAGGTTCTTCCCATCTCCTGTTACTAGAAAGCAGATGTAACCTTCTCTAGAAGCCATTTTCCTCACCTAACTAAGCAGACCATATCCAGTGTCTTTGCTTTGACAAGAGATCTTGGTGGCTGCAGCATGAATCCTAGGTTATGGGCATCCAGTCCTTTGTTTCTCAGCTTGTGAGCATAGACTCACATCTGAGCCACTAACTCAGCTTCTAGGTGACCTCTATGAATTTCTGAGCTGGTCATCTGGTGCCTTACTCATTGTCCTTAGCTAGTGCAGTTATCTCCCAGGTCAGCCTGAGATGCTACCTGAAATCTTCTGAGAATCACGGTGGACATGCCTGATATATGACTCCAACAACTTGTGCTAAAATCAAGTGTAATAATGGCCAAAAAACATGGTTGCCCATGTGATGGGTTACCTCACTCAGAACTGACATAACCAATACGAAACTTGAAAAGTGGCACAGTAGAATTCATACATCACATACTGTTATAAATTGCTCAAAAGCATATTGAATAAAATTCATTTGATTTATTCATGTTTATGACCCAAAGATGTGATATCTGCAACAGTAGGGTCTTACCATGATGTTTTGGAGGGCAACAATGGCAACAGCCTATAATTCTTGAGGGGGTAGTTTATAGGACCCCGTTGGACAATAACTCAAAAAGACATAATCCATTCCTTTCACTGGGGTTTGTATTTGGTAGTGTGTGGTATTTAGTTGGAGTGTTCTCTCCCCATTATAGAATAATGACATTTAAAGTTTAATGTATATGTATATATAGGTATAAAATTTAAAATTTTTTTACAGTGGTAGTTTTCCATGTGGCATTTTTCAAAATGCTTTTAGTATTAAATGATCCTTCCTCACATTCCTTCCTCAGTCATGGTTTCTTCTTCCCCCTTTCTTCACATTCCATTTTGCCTCTTTCCATCGTCACAACAATATGTTCTGTTTTCTTTTGCTTGAAAGATCCTATGCTGCCTTGGATAAGAATGGCTCCCATAGGCTAATATATTTGAATGCTTAGTCACTAGGAAATGGCACTACTTGAGGAGGATTAGGAGGTGTTGGAGGAAGTGTGTCCATGTGGGTGAGTTTTGTGGTCTCAAAAGCCTAATCAGGCCCATCATGGTGCTTTCTTTGTGCTGCCTGCGGATTTGATGTAGAACTCTCAGTCACTTCTCCAGCATCATGCCTGCCTATCACCATGCTTTTTGTCATGATGATAATAAGACTCTGAAATGGTAAGCAAGTACCAAATTAAATGGTTTCTTTTACTTTACTTGATCATGGTGTCTTTGTGCAACAATAGAACAGAGAGTAAGAAAGGGTCCCCCGCTTCCTGTTGCCTCTTATTTCTAAACCTCTATGGGTTTTCCAAGTGAAACACATTTATAAAGCGTTAAAGTTATCATCTACACATGAGAAAAAAAGTAGTATTTATCTTTCCTTAATGGGTTACCTCACTCAGAATGATTGTTTCTAGTTTCATTCATTTACTCAAGCATTTCATTTTTCTTTTTCTTTTTTTTAAATGTTAATCAAAGGCTTTATAAGTTTGGTAATGATCAATAACAATATGCCCATACAATCAGAAGTAATCCAATACCCAACCTAGATATACCAACTATCTTTGACTGGTGGAGACATTGGAACATCCACCTCCATGTTCCGCTCCCCCCTCTCTCTCTCATCTCCTAGCTCCTCCTCTCTCCTTACTCCTCCTCCTCCTCTCCTTACTCCTCCCACCATAGCTCCTCCTACATATCACCCTTCCTCTTAAGATAAAACTTTTCTCTCAAAATACAATTAGAGCATAACTATACCAATTTGTATTAGTAATGTACAAGATAGGCCTAATACCCATTCCATCATTTTATTGACTAACCAGAACCTGTCATCTCTCCTAACTAAAAAATTTAGTTCTGAACCTGGCTTTTTTCTTGGCTTTAGAATGAATGTCAGCTGAAAACCATCCTCTCAAGTCTTTTCTCTCAAAGTAAATAACCATGATTGGCTATGAGACTATAAGTCTTCAACCCCGCCAAAAATCCAGAATGGCTGAATTAACTGAAATTATGGGAAGCACAAAGCATAGCTTCTAAAACTTAGCCAATTTATAGAGACCACTGAACACCTGAACAGTCCCCATACTACAGCCTTCTGGCCCAGAATCATCTGACAGACCTAGTAATGCAGAATTATTAAGGACTGATTACTCTGTCTTGGCAGATATAATCAGTCAACTATTCCACAAGTGTGTCCTTTTCAGGACAGTAATTTGTCTGTAGATAAAAAGAGGTAATTCTTACCACAACTGGAGTAACTCCAAAGATGCTCAATTTCTTCTTAGAATCCAAGACAGGAAGCTGTCATGAGCAGATAGGTCTCTAATCAAAATGAACCTTAATGCAGTAATGTTTGTAACATCAATTCTGTGGACTTCTGATGTTTTGAAAACCAACTGTCCATGTAAGGCAATCTGGACTGTTGTCTGTTAACTCCTCTCAGCTACTTCTAAATAAAATATAGAAAACACCCTAACAATAAACTCAGAGCCATGAATTTGTTATAGGCCCTTAACTCTCAGGCTAACCATCTCAAAACAGTTAAAAAAGTTAAAGAAGGACTGGGCCTAAGCCTTGTATTCCTAAATGTGTTATATAGGCACAATGCCTATGAGAGTAACAATATTAATCTCACTTCTATATCAATAAGAAACTTGTACCAATGAAAACCTTAAATTTGAAATCAAAGTAAATTTTGTACCATTTAAGAAATTATAACTTCAGCTTAATAACAAATATACAGATTTCTACCAATAGGTTATGACTATGCAATAAATCCTAGCTATTCCTCCCTGTTCCAACAAAACCACTACTTTTCCCTAGAAAGACGGCCCAATATTAACCACCTCAGTCCCCAAGCTCAGGGAATAGGGGCACTGACTCTTCATTACCTTCTTCAAGCTGATTATGGGTGTTGAGATATTAGAAGAGGGGCAGGGGAAAGAGTAAATTGATAAGCTTCTGAAGTCTGTGTCTTAACTGCATTCAGCTGAGATTCCAGGATATCAGAAGTTCGAGTAGGTCTGCTCAGCTTGCTTGATGTGTAGATACACCAAGGCTGTGTATTCTGCAATATACAATTCTCAAAACAAATTTTAGTATCAAGATATTTTTTGTTTGAATTCTGGAATCTAGTCTTCTGGTGGCCTGTCTCTATCATATCTAATCCATATAATCCTGGGAGTTTCTATGATGGTGTGCTCCCACTATCCTCCCATTCCTGCCTCCCTGCTCTCAAATTCCCCAACACTAGGGAATCTAAACTATTGGGTACCAAGGCTCTCCACTTCCACTGATATATGACAAGGCCACCCTCAAATACCAATATAGGTGGAGCCATGAGTCCCTCCCTTTGTGTTCTTGGGCTGGAGGATTTAGAATGGCTACTCCAGCTTGTTTCTTAGAACCATTTGCTTGAAAAATTGTTTTCCAGCCTTTTACTCTAAGGTAGTGTGTCTTTGTCACTGAAGTGGGTTTCCTATATGCAGCAAAATGCTGGGCCCTGTTTACATATCCAGTCCGTTAGCCTATGTCTTTTTATTGGGGAATTGAGTCCATTGGTGTTAAGAGATATTAAGGAACAGTGATTGTTGCTTCCTGTTATTTTTGTTATTAGAGGTGGAATTATCTTTGTGTGGCTATCTTCTTTAGATTTGTTGGAAGAGGATTACTTTCTTGCTCTGTCTAGGGTATAATTTCCCTCCTTGTATTGAAACTTTCCCTCTAATATCCTTTATAATGTCGGGTTTGTGGAAAGATATTGTATAAATTTGGTTTTGTCTTGGAATATCTTGGTTTCTCCATATATGGTAATTGAGAGTTTTGCTGGATATAGTAGCCTGGGCTGGCATTTGTGTTCTCTTAGGGTCTGTAAGATGTCAGTCCAGGATCTTCTGGCTTTTATAGTCTCTGGTGAGAAGTCCGGTGTAATTCTGATAGGTCTGCCTTTATATGTTACTTGGCCATTTTCCCTTACTGCTTTTAATATTCTTTCTTTGTTTTGTGCATTTGGTGTTTTGATTATTATGTGATGGAAGGTATTTCTTTTCTGGTCTAGTCTATTTGGCATTCTGTAGGCTTCTTGTATGTTTATGGTCATCTCGTTCTTTAGGTTAGGGAAGTTTTCTTCTAAAATTTTGTTGAAGATACTTATTGGTCCTTTAAGTTGGGAATCTTCACTCTCATCTATACCTATTATCCTTAGGTTTGGTCTTCTTATTGTGTCCTGGATTTTCTGGGTGTTTTGTGTTAAGAACTTTTTGCATTTTGTGTTTTCTTTGACAGTTGTGTTAATATTTTCTATGGTATCTTCTGCTCCTGAGATTCTCTCTTCTATCTTTTGTATTCTGTTGGTGATGCTTGCATTTATGACTCTTGATTTCTTTCCTAGGTTTTCTATCTCCAGGGTAGTCTCCTTTTGTGACTTCTTTATTGTTTCTATTTCAATTTTTATATTCTGAATGGTTTTGTTCAATTCCTTAACCTTCTTGGTTGTTTTCTCTTGTAATTATTTTTTTTTGTATTTTTTTTATTGGATGTTTTATTTACATTTCATATGTTGTCCCCTTACTCCATTCCCCACCCACCCAGAAAGCCCCTATCCCCTCACCCCTCCTCCTTCTTCTCTGTGGATGTAACCCCTACCTACCCCCCCACTCCCACCTCCCCACCCTCAAAATTCACACCCCCTGGGGCATCCAGCCTTCATGAAGTCAAGGATCTCTTCTTCCACCTATGCCCAGCAGGGCCCTCCACTCTTACATATTCCACTGAATCCCTCCCTAAGTGCTCCCAGGCTGGTGGTTTAGACCCTGGAGCTGGTGGAGCTGTGGTTGGTTGGTATTGTTGCTCTCCTCATGGGGCCACAAACCCTTTCAGCTCCAATGGTATTCACTCTAACTCCTCCATTGGGAACCCCATTATCAGTTCAATGGCTAGTTGTGAGCATCTGCTTCTGAATATGTCAGACTCTTGAAGACATCTGAAGAGACATCCATATCAGGCTCTTATCAGCATGCACTTCCTCACTTCCACATCAGCATCTGTTTCCTCTTTAACGGCTTCTACCTGTTTACTTGTGTTCTTCTCAAATTCTTTGAGGGTGTTATTTATATCCTTCTTAAAGTCCTCTATCATCATCATTAGAAGTGATTTTAAATCTTAATCTTGCTTTCCTGGTGATATAGGGAATTCAGGACTTTCTAGTGTGGGAGAACTAGGTTCTAATGATGCCAAGTACCCTGGGTTGCTGATGCTAATGTTCTTGTGCTTGCCTTTTGCCACCTGGATCGGGCCAGAGTACTGAGCAGATATTGGGCCCCAGCTGTAACTCTAGTAGTAACACCCACCCCACACAGTTCTGAAACATCCAAGATAATAGGAAAGGCAGGCTCCAGTAAGAGACAGGGCAGGTATCGCTAAGGTGATTCAGATAAAGTTAGAGCCTTCATGATTCAGTCATTTCAATTTCCTCAGTGACCGGCAACAAAGCCTTTAACATATGAGATTTTAGAGAATTTCATCCCAGAAAAATCCACTGATGACTCTATGGCTGAATGGTTCTTAGTAGTGTGATGATTTGAATATGCTTGGTCCATGGAAAGTGACATTATTAGGAGGTGTGGTCTTGTTGAAATGGGTGTGGCCTGGTTGGAGGATGAGTGTCTCTGTGTGGGCAGACTTTGAGGTCTCTTATGTGCAAGCTACATCCAGTGTGGCCCCCAGTAGTCTACTCTAGCATTCCTGGATGCTGCCGTGCTTCCCACCATGATGGTAATGGACTGAGTCTCTGAACCTGTAAGCCTGTTCCAAGTAAATGTTGTCTTTTATAATAACTGCCTTGGTCATGGTGTCTCTTCACAGCAATGAAACCCAAACTAAGACAAGTAGTTAGAGTATAATCCATAGGGTTAAACCTTTGAAGGGTATATGCTGTCTTTGGGTTCCTACCCCACCCTCTCAGCTCCTCAGTCACCATGAGCTGGTCAGTTCTGCCTCTCTATGCTCTGCCAAGTGCTGTTTTGCCTTACATTAGTCCACAGCCATGGGAAAAAAAGAGAAAAGGGATTGAACCTTCTAAAATATGAGCCAAATCTCTTATTTTTAAAGCTTTCTTTCTATGTGTTTTTTCATAGTGCTAAATCTGATGAGTACACTTAAAGGAAATGATATTCCAATAACCCCAGGGACTATGTGAAACCATAGATAATACTAGCCTATACAGACTATAGCTTTTCCTGTAATATATATTTATGATAAACTTAGCTTATAAATTAGGTGCTGTAAAAATAAACAACTAATAACCAAATCAAGAAATTATAAGAATGTGAATGTTCTATTCATCAAAATATCTTACTACACAGTAATCTTACTAACATTAATATATAGATTTTTTTAAGTTGAGAACTTTCAGTTTTTTACTTAGAGAAACACTTTATACTTTGGGGTTGTTATTAAATAAAGAAAGGTTCATTTAACACAAGCATTGTGATATGCAGTAATCTGACAGTCCACAGAGCTGCTAGGTGGCTGACAGGCAAGAGGATCTACACATGGATGTCATGTAATGGATGAGTCATAGTCTGGGAGATAGCACACCAGGCTTCTCAGAAAAACACACTGGTGTAATATTTTTGGAATTTCCTAACTGGTGTAATATTTTTGGAATTTCCTATTTAATATTTCTGGACAGTGGTTGACCTTAGAAGCTAAAACCATAGATAATGGGAAAGCACTGTAATTTCAGAAGTTCTTACATCTACTGCTGCTGCACTCTCTCAGAATGCCATCTGTGATTGTTGAAGCTACACCAGCCTGCACTGTAAGTCAAGGTCGGTGAGAGTGAATGAGGGTTTACTGTAAATTTTAGGTTTCAGGCAAGAGGGAAATCAGGTCTCAGGTCGAGAGTAAAATACAAGAGGAGGAATGTTATCAGGTGGCAATGAAATAACATCATGTGGCACTAGTGTCCTGTGATTGAGTATGATGTAAGAGATTAAGGGGTTCTGCGAAATGACTGAGTGAGCTAGTGTCCTGTGATTGAATACGATGTAAGAGATTAAGGGGTTCTGCGAAATGACTGAGTGAGCTCTGAGGCAGTAAAGGATCTGTAATAAGCCCATTTAGGATACTTCACCTTCACAGAATGTTTCATTAGGGAATTGGTGATGGTCAAAAATCTTTCTTGTGAGTATCCCATAGTTAGAAACAAAGTCATCACTACTGAAAACCAGCTTTTTTGTTGTTTTTGGATTTACTTATTGATTGATCGATTAATTGAGTGTTTTTGTTGGTATATTGCTTACATGTTTGCTTTCTTTTTTCACTAGAAAGTAAATTCTAAGAAAGCAGGGACCTTGGTGCCTAAAGACTGGACCTGTTTCAATAAACATTTTTGACTGACTGCTACTACGGGTGGCCACATTTCAATTAGAATGTACAGAAAGATAACTTGCTCAGAAATGACAGGCTCAAGGTTAAGCCAAGAACTATTCTCTCGTTTTCTATCAAATTTAAAAGTCCTGATGAAGCACGAGGATGTGCTGAAGAAAGTTTGTAGGTAAGACTTTTTTTCATGAAATACGTTTGAAAAAGGTAAGTTTAGAAACTGAGAGTTTGAAAATACTAACTTTTGAGCTGAATCCAGCTTGGGCCATAGGGGAGGGTATAAGGAGAAAGAAATGATTGAGGAGTGGAAGGAGAGAGACAGAAAGCTAAACGTTATCTGGGGGAAACTCTGAAGCCCAATTCCCCAAAGCAACATGGCAGATGATGTTGACCAATCAGGCAAGAAACTTCATTTTTATTTTCAAGGTAATACAGAGCCAAAGAAGAGCTTTTGATATGTAAAGTCATTTACAGCTGGGATTACTTTGTAGGCAATATTCGGAACTGATTTTAAAAGCACGGGGGGAGAGTACCATTATCATCACAGAAAATATGTTTTTATACGTGAGGACAACATTAACCTCTACTGCAAAGTTAGGTTATTATTTTCATCCTACTGTATCACCAGAAGTTGAAAAAAATTGCTTCTACAACAAATATGAAATGGCTGTGTTGGGCAAACCACAAGTATTAAATCTGGGAAACAGAAATTGGCCTTCAATATTGATAATAAAAAATAGAACCGTTTCTTTACTTTCCTCCAATCTTAATACATCTCTAACTTCTCTTTAAGATTTTTTTCTTATCTACTTTACTCTGAAAGTTTTCAAGTCTGCATGAGACCAATGTGTCTGAATGACTTTTCTCTAGGGGGTGATGAGAAAAAGGGAATCAAATATAACTGTGCTTTGGTGCCTCACTACTTCAGTCCTCTGGTAGCTCTGCATTATCCCTTTTTAGGTGGAGTGATGGAGGTTTAGGCAAGTGGTTGAGTGTAAAGTTTAAACAAAGAAAAATAAACCCAGAGCATTTCAGCATATGCATTGTAACATTATAGTACATAGCAGAGGCCCATGAGCTCTCATTTAATGGATGCTCATGTATAAAAGCTTTATGTATATATTTTATAGTTTTCCAGCAGTTTAAGGAAGTCAGACAGCCTCTGGAACTTCCCTCTCTCCCCCTTCCCTGTCTCCCAGAATCTGGCTAAACTGTGGTCATATTAATACTTCCGTAAAAATTATTTTGAAATGTCAAAAATTATGAGCATCAACATGTGGAACTATTTATTATAAATAGAAAATATTGGTACTGATTATGCTTTAATTAGTTGTAAATTATGTGCTAAGTGTTTGGCACAATTACTTATTGAATCCTCCCTCCCAGGTTTTGATATGGTCAGATCATCATCATTTACAGATGACAATGAGGAATCTTCTTCAGATTTTCATGGGCGCCGACCCCACCCCCCATCCCAGTTCAGATAGATTGCTTCCATCACAGAAGCAACTACTGTTGTTACTCTTCCACTTGATTTCTTTGGTAATGGTTCTTTCCATCTGGACCAGTGTTTCTCTACCTGTGGGTTGTGAGCTCTTTGAAGGTTGAATGATCCTTTCCCTGGGGTCTCATATCTGATGTCCTATATAACAAGTATAAACATAGTGATTCATAACAGCAGCAAAATTAGAGTTATGAAGTAGCGACAATAATGATTTCGTGTTTGAGGCTCACCACAACAGGAGAAACTATTAAAAGGTCACAGTATTAGGAAGGTTGAGAGTCACTGCTCTAGAGTCTTGTAATGAGAGCTGGGCCATCATTGGGTCTGAGCTTGTCATGTAATAGACCAGTGAACTAAGGTCTAGAGTGTTTAAATGACCAGTGAAATGTCACCTGGAGACAGTTCTGGGAGTGAAACAAAGACTTCCCCCCTCCCTTCTCTGGTTTCTTCTGTTTATATTTTCATTAAATTGGTTTCAGGATTGTCATTTTTTCATAAACTAATAAAGCAGTGTGATAAAGTTACTAGCCTTTTTTGAAAGCTGTTAAATGGTCAACATGCTCACATTTGAATCATGGAGGCATAGACTTAATGCAGGATCCAAGGCCAGACATTGGCCTCTACAGCAGCTCTCAAAGGGCAGAGAGTGAAGGGAGACTTCTCCTCAACATAAGAAAATATGGTCAACATTTCACTGCATTTTGAAGATACAACAAAAGAAGATATAGCAAAACATAGTAGTTTCCCAATTTCTATACTGCTTTGATTGAAGCACTTATTACTGAATGCAACAAACACTGAATAAAGTTTACTGACAAGAGTGACCCTACCACAAAAGCAGAATTATGGACAGGGAGTCAATTAATAGTTATGCAGATGTGGAAAGTAGTGTATACACAGGAGCATTTACTCATATCCCCTTAGTACACTTTCAGAGAAGCATGCCAGCCTGGTACAGAGGCGCAAAAGTAAAAGTGAGCAAAGGTAGTACACGCATATTTCATGTACACCTGGCCAATATCCTTTTATACTGAATGAAATTGTTTCTTTCAATGCTAACACGAGAAATATAACTCATGCTGGAAATAAATAACTAGTCTGACAAAATGATATTTGCTAGTTACTCATACAAGGCTCATGCATCTCCACATTTGGCTTGTAATAGTTAAAATTGGTTGTTGATTTAACAGGAGCTAGCTAGAATCACCTAGGAGGCAAACCTCTGGGCGTATTTGTGGGGGATTATATTAGGACAGCTTCTGGGAATGTGTATACAGGATTAATTGAGGTTGGGAGAACCATTCTCAATGTGGACAGCAGTATTCCAGGGGCTGGAGTCCTGGACTGAATAAAAAGGAGAATTTTAGCTAAGCACAGGATTATTCTCTCTCTGCTTCTCAGTGGTGGATGCCGTGTGACCATGGGACTGTCTGCCTGAAGCTCCCATCACCAGGACATCAGTGCCACGGTGGACTGAAGCCTCAGACTTCGAGCTCAAATAAAGCCTTCCTTCTTTACACTGCTACTTGTCAGTTATTTTATTACAGAGATAAGGAAGATGATTAGTTCATTGCTCTTGAAAGGATGTCTTTTCTGTTTGCTTGAGTGTTATGAAGACATTCTTCTGGTAGCCGAGAATACACAAAACCAAAAAAGAACCAGAGGTCACAACATCATGGTTTCTCAGTATTTTGTGGTTTAAAACAATGAAGCTGACAGCATTTTCTGTTGCTGTCTGCTTTTTAGATACCAATGCGGTGACATGTACCTGTCTAGCATTCGAGGGAAATTGTAAGGGAAAGAAGTCATTATCAGGGACAATCGCAGTGTGCGACATGGGAGGCTCAGCTGAGACAAAGGAAAAGGAAGCTAACATAAAATTCAAGAAGAGATTTTCCTTGATTATGCCTAAAGAATATATTTAATTTTTTTATTTGTATAAGCACAATAGGAAATTGGTATCAAGCAGCCACTGTAAATATTTTATTCCTTTTATTGTGGGGGAATGTATTAATTAATATTTAGATAAGCTAAGATATGCATGAATATTTACTATGAGTCCAATTCTCCTCAATAAAGATTTTAGTAGCCTCTGAAGGGAAGGTAAGAGGTAGGTATTGGGTACTTAAGACTTTGAGTTGTTTATGTGTTATGTATATCAATCCTTCCCCCAGATAAGTAGCTACAGGCAATGGCTTTGTCCATTCTGAAGATTGTTCTCTCACAATGTTGAGTGCTCATTTGATGGTCTGATGCTTTTAAATATCATGTACTTCACTGGTTAGTTCCTATTTTTCTGATCTTTTTAAGTTATGTGCATACATTCTTGCTTATGCTTAAATTTTGACTCATTTTGTCTGTTTTCTGCTTGTACTATCAAGTTTTGGATTTTTGGTCAGTGATGAGGTGAGAGTTTCATTCTTCCATACATGGGTATCCAAGATCTTGGTCCCTATCAGAGGCTATTATTTTAATGCCTAAGTTATCAACTTGAGAGTTGCACATTACATATACAGACACTTAAGATATAAATAGCTTGACATTTCTAGTCATTCATTTCATTATTCTAGAGGACTATCTTTTATCTATTAATATTGTCAACATGTATATTATTTCTCTCTCTGGTACTATAGTCATGGTCATGATTCTATCTCTCCTTCAATATTTCTTTTTTTTCTTTTCTTTTTTTTTTTTTTTGAGACAGGGTTTCTCTGTATAGCCCTGGCTGTCCTGGAACTCACTTGGTAGACCAGGCTGGCCTCGAACTCAGAAATCCGCCTGCCTCTGCCTCCCAAGTGCTGGGAGTCAAGGCTTGCGCCACCACCGCCCATCCTTCAATATTTCATGTGTTAAAAAATATGAAACTCCTCAAGCCTCTCCACCCAATTTTTACTGTATTTAAGGAAAAGAAATAGTTTGACCTATTGCATATTTAAGAATATAGTATTTGATTGTATAAAAATTTATTACTACTTTAACTTACATGTTTATTTAGATCTGACAACCTTATTTTCAGAATTCGGTATTTGTTTCTTTTGGACAATTAAATTTTTTTTTAATAGAGAATACAGTTTTCATGGAGAATAGTTATGATCAAGATATATTGTACAAAGCAAGCCTGAGGCGACCACCAACCTTTGCCACACAGGCCTGTGTGGGCAGACCACACTCTAGACAATCCCTCCAGGTGCCACACGGCACTGGTGGGGCATAGCACTTCTGAGATGATCCCAGACACCGAGAGTCCCTGGGAGACACTAAGATAAGCAAGTAAGTGGTGGAAAGATGAAAAAGAAAGAGCAGCAAAAGGATGTGTGCACAGTGAAGAGAGACAGAACCGGAGACTTGAAGGTTGTGAGGAACAGCCTGACGTGAGTAGCTGGCAGTGCTGTCTAAAGCCAGGGTGAGATCTTGGCCTATGCTGCCACAGAGTCCTGGTCCATGATCCTGCAGCAGCAGGTGTCAGTTACCACCAAAGGCCAGGTAGACATCCCTGTTTTGGACTGCTGCCTGGGGACATGTTGATGTCTGAGGGCTTGCAGAGCTGGTCTCATCCCTCTCCTGGGCATATAATGGAAGAGCTAGTCATGAAGGAGAGAGGACTGGAGAACTGGCCCCACCCATTGTTAGCGGCAGCACTTGGGAGAGAAGGCCTTGCATCTCACCCAGAAAGCACAGTAGAGTCGACACTGGCTACCGGGGTTACAGGTGAGCCACCCTGAGGGCATGAGTGTGGGAGAGCTAATCCTTCAACCTGTTGTGCAGTGGTGTGGGAGAAAGAGAAATGCTCTTCCACATCCCCTTTCCCCTCACCCCTCACCATCTACTGCAGGCAGGAGAACTGGCCCAGTGTCCTGAGAACCGGTAAGCAGATACTTGTCTCTCACTGACTGTGGCACTTTGGAGAGCAGGCCCTGAATCTCGCCTTCCAGAACACTGATGTCAGAGATGCGAGTCAACAGGCTCTGAGGGCGTGAGCATGGGAGAGCAAGTCCTGTCATTTATGTTGTACACAAGGGAGAGATGGCCCCCGCCCCTGCCACCTATATAGCATGTGGAAAAGCTGGTTGGAGGGTCATGAGTGTGGGAGAGATGACCCTGCACTTCACCTGGGTAGCACAATAGAGATGGCCCTGCTGGCATGGGCTAGCGTGAGCTGGCCCTGAGGGCATGAGAGCAGAACTGGCCCTACCCCTTGCTGGCTGTGGCATTAAGTGAGATAGCCAGGGCAGTGTTGGAGTGCTCACTCCAGTGGGTGGATGTGGAAGAGTTGGCTGACTGGCTAATTTAGCCTCTGCCCAGGCCCAGATCCACGGCTGTGAGTTGGCTCAAAGTAACACCTACCCCATCTGTGAACTCCTGCAGTGCCTAAAGGGGCAGGTGGTACAGTTCCAAGGCTTCGGAATCTCCACGATTCAGGGCAACATCAGTATGTCTGAGAGGAGTCCTGGTGAGGATCCAGTGTTGATACTACAGTAGAAACCAGATGCCTAGAACCAGATTAATTACTCATTGCAATGAACATTTGCAAGTAAAGCTGTGTGGATACAAGTGTGCACTGTGGGAGACACTGTGACACACTACAGCTTCCACAATGAGTTGTTTTTTTTCCTTTGGGTGGAGGGTGGATATGAAGAGGCAGGAAGATAGGGGTGCATGATGTGAAATTCACAAAGAATCGATAAAAACTTAAAAAACCCCACAGTAAAACAAGTATAAATACATCAACAGAATAGTAATAGATTAGTAGGAAAAGGTTAATGTGACAACCAGAGGAGAGCTCTAATGCAAGGTCATTGATAACAAGGGAATGGTTTACTTTGGGTTATTCAATGTAAAAAATGAAGACAACACATTCTGTCAATTCTATTCGCTCCAGGTTTCAGGATATGGAATACCTAAGGAAATTAAAACGGTGAACATTGTAGGTCATTGTTCTTTTCAGTTTTCACAGAAGGCTTTACAATTAAATGCCATTTCTCTTTACAGGAAAGCCAGACTGAATTTAAATAACTTCCATGCCTCATGCCTTTTATTTTTCTTAAAAGGAAAAGTGTTACAACTCATAAACAAGTTAAGAATGCACAGGTACACTTTACATGTCTTTTTCGGGAGCATATAAAACTTTCTAAATGGATATACTGTAACTTCAAAATTAATTTTCTGCAATATGTATGTGGCATTTAAACTTTTGATCACATAGATAATTTTACACAAAAAGTTTAAAATGGACTGATAAGAGAGTCTCAGTATTAACTGAGTATAAGCACAGTACATTAAAAAAAATGGAACAACATTATTTTCCACTGAAAATAATGTTTAGTCTCGCTTCTTTAAAACCACTTGGCATGTAACATTCAAGTCTTCTTAAAGTTTTATTCTTACCATCTTGTTACTTGTTTTATTTTGGAACATAAAATGGGACAATGTGCCTGTAGGAATTGAGAGCCTTTCACTTGGTTGGTTAAAGTGGAAACATCCTGCATAGCATCATTAAAACCATCAAAATGAGAACAGTTTAAAAAAAATAAATAAAACATGCTTCAGAGAGAACTGAGTTGTCAAACACAATTGCATATATAACCTTCAATTTTATTTTAGATTTATAATTACTTTTTAATTTGTTCTCTTGTTTCCGATAGTTGTAATTTTTATTTCTTAGTCTAACTATCGAATTATCTAGCTTCATTATTTATTTCAGGTAATTGTTCAGCTGTACCACTCCTGGGTCTATACCTGAAGGATTCTAAGTCCCACCACTGGGTTATTTGCACACCCATTTTCAACTAGCCTACATGTCCATCAGAGGACAAATAGATTTAAAGAATTAAGTACACAGATAATACAGAGATTTACACAGCCGTCAAAAAGCAAAATCACATTTGGAGGAAAAGCAATGACACTAAAAATGATACCGTTGAACCAGAATCAGAAGGACACATTTTCTATTATATGCAAATTGTGTGTTTTAATGTATGTTCATGCATCTATATCTACATGTACGTGTG
Source organism: Grammomys surdaster (assembly GCF_004785775.1). Taxonomy (NCBI): domain Eukaryota; kingdom Metazoa; phylum Chordata; class Mammalia; order Rodentia; family Muridae; genus Grammomys; species Grammomys surdaster. The sequence goes on along the minus strand of NW_021604702.1, from coordinate 2,709,062 downwards.
TGTGCATGTGGGCTTGTGTCTTGGTACAACAAACCCTCTTTGTCTTTATTTCAAGTACTGTTTTTGTCAATTCTTTGAGAATTTCATACAATATATTTTAATTATATTCGCTCCTCATCTGATACTCCTTCCAGATCTTCTCCCACATTCTTATCTACCCAACTTTGTGTTCCCTATCTTAAAGTAAGTGCCCATGGAGTCCTGGGAATGGAGCCTGCTCTGGCCTGTGGTTGATATGCAAAGTATAAGTCCACTGAAGAAAACCGACTTTTCCTCACCCAGCAACAATCAATTGCCAATAGATCTTTGGGTAAGGATGGAACTTCATCCCCACTCTCTTTCCCCATGCTTAGATTTTTATCTGACTTGGGCTTGAGCAGGTCTTGTACATGCTGTCACAGTCTCTGTGAGTTCAGATGTGCATCTGCCTTGCTGTGCCTGGAAGTTATTCACCACTTATGGATCTTACAATCTTTCTGCCCCCTATCCCTTGAAACTTGAGAAAAAGGGTGTGATATAGAAATTAATGTATTGGATGGCAATACCCCAAATAGATATCGTATCCTACCAAATAAAATCCCAGCACAGGGATGGGTTGCATCTTTTGGCCAGTGAGGGTTCCCTAAGCCTTTAAACATTACAAGCTATTGCTAATGTTGCTGGCTACCCTCCAGAGTTTGGTGATAGCCCCTTTAGCTAAAGACATTGCATAGTTGAGTCACAGTGCATATTAAAATCTAGCTGGTACCCAGCTGGAAGCTTCATCTCTACCAGCTAACATTCATAGTGTTAGAAGGTTCTAGGCATACTACGAGAGGAGACAAACAACCATCAGTCTCAACAAGACATAAACCTTGTAAGCTACAACAGCTACCTGTCTGGCAAGATGTGTTCACTGGAGCAATAATGACATAAATGTTATGGGAGCAAGTAACCATTTATTTTGGTTGGATTCATCCATATTATAAAACTTATACCTGACACTGGCAACAAGCCTGAGGCTAGATTAGTCATGGGCCCTATGAAAAACCCACTACTACTATTTTGATGAATGAACATATTAATAAAAGAACTCTAGTGAGATATTGTGATACCCATAGCGTAATTCACTGCTCACACCTCATCAGAAAAGCTGCCTCTTGTAGTAAATGGCTACTTGAAGCTACTTTTGAGGATCCCAGGTGCATTCAGGATTTGTGGCCGTATGATAAAGTTACTTTTGAAAGAGTTTAAGTATATGATAGCAGATATTGTAGTAGACTGCTGTGTCTTCATACCCCCTACTTCTGCTCTTGCTCGACTGACAGAAGCCTATCTGGAGGGAGTGGGAGAGGCCTTCAGACAATGTTCTGTCTTAAATGAGATTGAGAGATATCTGTGATTTCTATTCTACTTGATTCAAAGAAATTTCTTTTCTTGACCATTTTCTTTTTTCCCTTATTGTCAAGCTAGAATCTGGGAGCAGTTATCCATATACTTAAACTTTGAAATGAAGACAATAGGAATTGTTTCCAATTTTTCCATGGACATCCTGATGAGAAATCATTTCAGAGATTCATGTCATTCTGTATCTTCATTACTGTTTCATTTTTAAATTATTAAATTAAAAATTAAATTAAAAATCTTTGTGCTATATGTGTATGTATGTGTGCATGTGATATATTTAAGTGTGTGTATGTGTGTGTGTGTGTGTGTGTGTGATGTCCATGTCTGAGTGACCTCTGATGATCAGAGGACAACCTTGGGTATTTGACATTACCTTCCACCTTGTTTTTGAGACAGAGTCCCTTGTTCATGGCTATATATGGCAGGCTAGCTGGCCCATGAGATTCCAGATGTATTCTTGTCTGATTCTCATCCTGTCACAGAAGTACCAGGATTATAGACACATGACGCTATGCAAAGATTTATGGTGTTATGGGGACCCAAACCCAGGTCTTTATGATTGCATAACAAGTACAATCCCCTCTTAACTACTCCTATTCTGTTGTTAAAAAAGAAATATTTTACGTACTTTTAAATAAAATGACTTAGCCAGTGTTCTATTGCTCTGAAGTGACACCAGGACCACAGCAACTCTTAATAAGGAAATTATTCAATTGGGGTTTGCTTACAGGTTCTGAGGTTTACCCCATTATGAGCATGGCAGCAAGCATGTTGTCACAAAGACAGACTTGCTGCTGGGGAGGTAGCTGAGAGTTCTATATCGAGATTAGCAGGTAGCAAGAAGAGACTAACAGTGTATCTGGGTTGAGCATTTGAAATCCCAAAACCCACCGTCAGTCAGTGATATATTTCCCTCAAGAAGGCTCCACCTACTCCAACAAGGCCATACATTCTAATAGTTCCAGTTCCTGGTGACCAAGCACATAGATTTATAAGCCTATGTGAGCCATTCTTACTTGAACCCTGTATTTCACTTTCTGGACCCATTATCTTGTAGCCATATCACCACGCAAACAATCATTCAGCCCAATCTCAAAAGTCTCCAAGACTATTACAGTCTCAACATTGTTTGATGGTCCAAAGTCTCCTGTAAGACTCACGGCAATCTCTTAATGGTAATCTCCTGAAAAATAAAAAATAAAAAATCAGATTATACACTTTCAACACACAATGGCACAGAATATACATTATCACTTCAAAAGGGAGAAAAGGGAACACAATAAAGAAATAAAATACTGGATCACAACAGGGCTACTCCCCTCCTCCCACAATGGTCAAACTCCAGTCTCTGCATCTCCGGGTCTGATGTCAAAGCATTATTCATATCTCCAAATCCTTTCAGCTTTGTTGACTGTAAACCACTTCTCTCTTTTAGGTTGGTTCCACATCCTGCTAGCAGCTCTCCTTGGCAGGTATCCCATGACTTGGAGTCTTCAACACAGTCCAGGCTTCCTCGTCTCAGCTTCATGCAACAGCCTTTGTGGGCTTCAATGCAGGAAGACCCCAGCCACATGCCTGGCTTCAGTGGCAGTTTTTAGTGATGGGGGAAGATTCTACAACCCGTTTCTTCTATTCTTGACTCCAAAGCCAGAATGATGTGGTAGAAACTGCCAAGTTCTTCTGTTTTCTAGAGCTAAAACTTCGCTTTCTTGTTCAAATACATTTTCACTAGTTCTCTGTTTTCCTTCACTGACTAAATTGGCTATCCTGGAATTTGCTTTTTAGACCAGATTAGCCCTGAGCTGTGAGATCTTCCTGCCTCTGCCCGCTGAGTGCTGGGATTTGAGCACCACCATGTCTATCCCCAAGCTTTTCTTTAACTCTTCTTCACAAGTGGAAAACTTTGTTGGGTGGGGTCTTGTACTAAGGTTATTGTTCCCTTTATTCCACTTAGCATCAGCCTTTTCTTCTTCTGTTCATCTTCTTGAGCACAGGATTTAGCTCCATTATACTTCCTGGTGCCCCATTTCCTCCTTAAACTGTACATTTTATAATTTTCCTTGCTCATCTTGCTCTTTTTCATTATAAATCTGCGTCACACAGGTTACTAATAACCACGTGACACAGTTGATACTAGGCTGTTTTAAAATTTCCTCTTTAGGCCACATATTAATATTCTTCTCTTTTGAAACCTCTTGAGACAGGACCCCACAGTTCAAAGCACCCTCATCAGCACAGTCTTCCATGCTTCTACTAGGAAGGACCAATAAGCCCTGTGTAAACTGTGCAATTGCTTTACTAGCCTAAAGTTCCAGAATGGTCTATATTCTTCCGAACAAAAGCCTGGTCAGGCCTAGAGAAATACTGTGCTCCCTTGCACTAAGTTTTGGTTTAGGCCATGTTTCATTGCTATTGAAGAGACACCATGACCATAGCAACTCTTAATAAGGAAAGCATTTAATTGAGGCTGGCTTATAGTTTCAAATGTTTAACCCATTAATGGCATGGGAAGAAGCATGATAGTACAAAGGCAGACATAGTGCTGGAAAGGTAACTGAGAGTTTTACATCTGAATCATTAGGAGAAGAGAGAGAGAGAGAGAGAGAGAGAGAGAGAGAGAGAGAGAGAGAGA
>NW_021604702.1:2679719-2705034 GCF_004785775.1 Grammomys surdaster | reverse complement strand
AGAGAGAGAGAGAGAGAGAGAGAGAGAGAGAGAGAGAGAGAGAGAGAGATTGGGCCTAGTTAGAACTTCTGAAATCTCTAAGCTCACCGTCAGTGGCACACGTCCTCCAACAAGGCCATACCTACTCCATTAAGGCCATATCTATTAACCGTGCCCCTCTCTAGATTCAAGTCTATGAGCCTCTGGAGACCATTCTTATTCAAACCACCATAATGACAAATCACAATGATAAACAATGGATCTCAAATATAAGAGCCTATGGGGTCCATTGTCATTCAGAGCATCACACAGAGGACCCACTGAGTAAAGTGTCTAACAAGACTAGCCATATTGGGGCACTTTGGGTTTAACTGCGACTCCTACCTTAATGAAGAAGGTAGAAGACTTAGAATGATTCCCAGCATTACTTTTCGTTATCCACTTTCAGGCATACACCCATGTATACATACTTACCTTCATTAACACCATACACATATACACATATAATGTACATACATATATACATATAATTCACCAACACCATACATACATACATACACATACATATAAAATTGAAAAAAAAGATAAGATTATTATATTATTCTCCAAATCAACTCATTAAAAAGTGATGTGGTCACAAATACTTAAAATGAAAAAAATGGCCATTTGAAATGATTTATATGTAGTCCTTGTTACATGCCCTATGTGGGTGTTTTGCTTTTTAGTTTTGTAAATAATGAAGTTCTGAAAGTTTGCCTCTCAGGAGGCTTCACCTTGACTTGTTAAAGTATATTCAGACATGCTGGCAGGTTTGCTATTGGTTGGTTTCGCTTCACCTGAGCTCAGCTTGTTTTCAGAGATGAAACTATAAGGCCTCCATGCCCTCATTTTGGCTTTGCTATGAAAGTTGAATTGCTTTTTCCAATTTTGCTTTTCATTTTCTGATTTTCTGTTAAAGCATCCCACAACATTCCTACTTTTTTCTCTTTGCATTTTTTTCTCTCAAAATATTTACAAAGAGCTTTAGCTTATAGGGAGTATTTGAATATGGAAAATGCCACCCAACATGATTTGAGTAGTTTTCAAATAACGTAACACTTGGCTCCCCTGGCAAGGTTAACAGCCTCTATTAAAGCATGCATTGAAATTGCCATTTTAAAAGTTTGTTTAGTGCCTGCCTCAAACTTATTTTGTGTAATGCCATTCTTAAAATTTGTTTAAACTATGCTGGATATATAATGTTTTTTTTTTCTTGAAAATAATTCACAAGCAGGCAGACTCAGAAATACATATTCACCACAGGCAATGGTTAATTAATAGCGACTACATTTCTTTTGTAGTCTTTTATTTCCATTTTAAAATTATGACATTTGTCACCATTTTCTTCTGAACCATTTTTTTTTTCAAGAGTTGGAAAAGCATTTATACTCCTTGAGAAATGTGAGTGAAGTGTTCCCCTTGGAAGCGGAAATGCAGGGACTCGCAGAGAACAAACACACAGATCTGCTGCTGATCTGGAGGCCAAAGCCACCTCTTGGCAGCCCTGAGGAGCTAGAGACTCTCTGAAGAGAGAAAAGAGCATTTGAATCTTATTTGAGTCATTGTATTTTGGCACCTCTTGTTCCATCGCCTTGCCATCCCTTTAACAAAATCTCCAACACACTAACTAGTTTGGGTGAGATCCGGAGGGTGTTTCCTGCATAGCTCATTCTCAAGTTTAGTGTTTATTGAAACTTTGAATTGAAGCACACGGCCTAGTTCAACTATTTTATTCCACAGATAAGTTAAGTCCAAGGGATAGAAAATGGTTTGGCTGGAGACACTTGACATTTCATTTCAGAATAATGAAACTTATTCATCAACCTCTGTGCTAGGTGTATAACCAAAGAAAGTGAAATCAGACTGCCAAGGAGACATTTGCCCCCTCACGCTAACTGAAGCACTATTTATAGTAGTCAAGAAATGGAAATGACCTGGGGGGTTCATCGAATGGTGATTGGATAAAGAAAATGTAGTTGATATACATAGTGAAATGCTATTTAGCCATAGAATAATGAAATCTTCTAGTTTTTAACAACATGGAAGAAAATGGAGATAACCTTTTGTTTTGTACAGTAAGCCAGAAAATGTAGTTATTCAGTCATGAAATTACAGAAACCCTGTTATATTTGTTATTTTTCTGTTGATGTAATAAAAATACAGTGAATACAGTAACAAACAAAAGGATTTATTTGGACTTACTGTTGCAGAGGGGTAAGAGTCCATTACCACCCAGGTAGCAACCAGTCATGGCTACCAGAGCAAAATACTGAAAGCTCACATTTTGAACTGTAAGCACAAAACAGAGACAGTAAGCTCAAGTAGGATGAGACCCAAAGCTCTCAAAGTCTATCAGCTCTGATGCAATTCCTTTTAGCAAGGGTGAAGCAGTGCCACCAATTTGGGCCAAGAGTTCAAATATCCAAGACTATAGAAGGACATTTCCTACTCAAATGACCATACTTGTCATTTGTGATGTAGATACAACTGTTGATCATTCTGTCAAATTGGGTGAGCCAGGCAGAGAAAGTCAAGGATTGCATGATCTCACCCATAAGTGGAATCTAAAAAGGATGTTGTCATAGATGTTGAGACTAGAAGGTGGTTACCAGAGACTTAGAAAAGTAGTGGGGAGGGAGAGACAGTGATGGTAGGTTATAGTAACAAGTTCCTGGCTGGCCATTGCACAGAAAGTTGACTATAGATAATGACAAGGCACTACACATCTAAAAATCTAGTGGACAGGATTTTGGATTCACTTACTATAAACAAATGATAAATATCTGAGATGTGTTTAACCTAAATTAGACATTATACACGTTAAAACATCACAATAATGATAAATATGTATAGCTCTTGTGTTTTTAGGTGTTAGATAAAAATTTACAAGGGGGGAATGAATCAGTGGTTAATAGCACTTACTGCTCTTGCAGAGGACTGCAGGGTCACTACCCTCATTTTTCAGATTAAAACCTGTGAAATGGCTCAGCGAGTGTGTGTGGTGTGTTCAAGAGTATTATGTGATAGTGTATTTGAGAATGTGTGTGTGTGTGTGTGTGTGTGAGTGTGTATGTATGTGTGAACATTAAAAACTGTTCTATGTTAACATTAATAAAACGATGGGAAAGTTGGGGGTTTGGAGGTCTTGGATAAGCTGTATCTTATACCAAGCAAGCTAAGTAAGAAGTATAGCTTCTTATATATCGTTTCCAGTAGAAAAATGGAAACAAAGTCAGCAGAAACTATCACACAATGGCACAGAGTCACATACTGCCAAGCCTGGTGACCTGAGTTGGACCCACAGAACCTATGTGGTAGAAGAAGAGAATCTAGTCACTGGAGCTATTACTGCTACAGGTGCACTGAGGCTTGTACAGGTACACACTTACACACACATACACACTCACACACACACACAGACAGATTCTCATATACACTCTCACACAACACTCCCCCATATACACATGTACACACTCACTCACCCACATTCTTTCATGCACACAAACACACACACACATGCACACACACATACAACACTCTTACACAGACACAAGTATACACACACACATTCACATTCACTCTCACACATACTCACACACACACATATAAATTTGTGCGAACATTTAAAAAAGATGGAAAAGGTAGGGTTTTGGAGGTCTTGAATAAGCTGCATCTTATGCCAAGCAAGCTTATTAAGAAGTACAACTTCTTATATACTATTTCCAGGAGAAAAATGGGTCAAAGTCAGCAGAAACTATCACACAATGGCACAGAGTCAGCGGGAAATGGTTATACAATGTAGCTCAAGGGGAACACAAGTGTCTCAAGGATATTAGAAGCTAAGACACTGTCTTGGGACTGATAACCACAACCTCATACAGTGGGATCTAAAGCATAACCCCCCCCACATGCCCTGCCCTGAGACCATGCACTACAGACACACTCCTGACTTTAGACAAAGAACTACATTCCTTTTCTATATATCAAGGAGTCAGAGAAAGCCTTGGGTCAGTCCAGCCTTTAGCAGCAAGTCTTAAATCTTACAAATATTTTTCCAGGGCATTGTCCTGCCATACCAGCTAATATGAGTGTATGCAGTGGTCTTCACTCACTGTGAACGTTCTGAACAAACTAGAAAGTGGGCGAATGGCTTTGATATTTTAAATAATTTACTGCCTTTCCCCTTTAGACCCTGTGAAATTCTCAAGTACACTGTTAGTAAAGAAATAAAAACTACTTTGTGCAATCTAAGTTCAAGGTGGCTTAGAAGAAAGAAGAAAATAGAACTATGACAAACTACAAGTGAATTTAAATGACAGTGAGACCGTTATAAAGCAATATTGATATCCTGAATTCTAAGTTCCATATTAAGGTCAGAGTAATAGCTTAGTGTTTTATGAGCCTGTATGGTATTACTGACATCATCTCTTTAATCTTAAGTTTGCCCCAAGCAGAATAAATCTTAATTCTGTAAATGGTGTTGTAGCATAACTGCCTTATTCAGTAGAGATTTTTTCCTCCTACATGCCACTAATATCCTTCTATGGCTCCGAACAAAAGCAGAAATAAAAGAGAAAAACCAATATTCTGCTGCTTTCCACTGAAGTGGGGGTAAAATGACTGATGCACAGAAGACTTCCTAGTTTTGCTTGTGCACTGACTTATTGTGCATTGGTGCATAAGCAACCAGGCTAAATGAGTAAGGCTGCACGTTTAGGTTATTTAGTGCCCAATTTGTTGGTATGTTTGGATGTTGTTTTTATATTTTTAAAGAGGAAGCAGGCACAGGAGGCAGGCCTGAAGAAACGGCTCAGCGTTTCTATAAGAAGGTCAAGGCTGGAGGGACGGGCAGACGTCTGTGGGGTCCTGGTTTACTAGGAAGCAGATACTTCCTCTAATGGTATGCAAGATGAGCTTTAGTAGGTCTCAAGGTGTAAGTAGTCTTTTGAACCTCACCAAGAAAAGCAGGTATTAAGCACGTAGAATTCACTGAAGAGATTGCTTTGGACTTATACTAAGAATTCACTACCCCATTGTCCCGCAGTATAAACGAAATGATCATACTCATATACATGTGTGCTACTGTGTAAACAAGAAGCTATGTCATAGGAGAAACTCAGCTACACAAATTACAAAATTTCCCTCCGATTCTTTGTACATGCCTGAGTAAAGCACGCACTAAGTTTAAGCTTTTTGTGAATGGGCTTAATTCACTGTGCAGTAATTACTGAACTAGTAGGCATAGGTAAAGTTCCTTTTCCAGCTAGGCAAATGCTTTTCTCTTGGTGCCAAGCTCCATTTGTAAAGCAAATATTCTCCTAATCTTGGTACTTAATCATCAGGAGTTATCTTTTAACTTTACTCTCCGCCAGGAAAAGATTTATTTCATTTGATTTTGACTGTGAGTTTTTCAGGTTTTATGTTCTTGATTGTATTATGTGGGGGAAATGTCACCATTCTTTTAAAAAGAAAAATATTAATAATTTGGTATATAGATTACATTTAAAGTACTCAGTTGCCTATGATAGCAAAGTCATAAGTTTAGATATATGAGTGGAGAGTTTAGAAACACTTCACATAGAATAATGTGTAGAATATCAGAAAGTCAAGCCTGGAGAAATGATTATAATTCAACATTAGAAAAGTAAGACATTGCAGACAAACCTAGGGTGGAGAAAGCAGCCTACAAAGATCAACAGGGAGATCCCACGTTGACCATGTCTGTTCAGTAACACACTGAGTTAGTCTAGAGACAGAGGAATAGGACAGTGCTACTCACATAGGCAAGATATGGGTGATACTCTTTTGTGTAGTTATTTTCCATTGCCTCAGAGTGCCCGTCTGTCTCTTGAGATCAGCCACTTTCTTTCGTTTGTCAGTCAGGGTCCTGGTAGAATAGAGATGGCACATTCAAATAAGGATCATTCAATAAGATGTATCTTAGAAACACATTGTACAGGTATAAGCAAGATGTTAAAATGATACAGGACTGAGTAGGTGTCTGGAGTTAGTGAAAAATTCACCACATTTTACTTAAAGAGCCCAAGGGTTGAACAAGTTATTGGAATCTGGAAAGGAAATCCTGTAGATAAGACTCATGGACATGTAGATGCTTCAGTGGGATATGTATTCACTTATTTGAGAGTTTTAGAGTATGAGTCAGCACTGAGTTCAGCTGTGATGAAGTTAAGGTCAGATTCCACACTGCTAAGGCTTCTGAGGTCTCCTGGGAGACAGACTATTGAATCTTCCCTTATGCACTCAAATCTTAATGAGGACACTTCTAGACAGTAATAGCAGAAACACAGTAATCCTTGCCTAATGTTTTTCCACAAAACATCTCACATCTAGTTATTTTTCGAATTCTTAGTATTTGATCTAATCAAGCAAACACATCAATATAAAGATAATTAATAATATGGTTTGAGTTATAGTGTTTTCAGTTCATAAAATATGAAATTACTTCACAGATATTTCCACCATCTCATGCCTTCAAAATCTTAGAAAGTGAATTGACTATTATTTTATGTTCTGAATGAGAAATTCGACCAAGTGCCACTTTCTTCATGAAATGCTATTTTAATGCACTCTGCTTTAATGTTATGATTTTAAATTAAGAAGCTCAGAGGACCTCCCTTTGACTACTGCAGTCAGTTGAAGTATCATTTCTGACACAGAACTGGTGCAAAATTTTGTCTCCATATTTTAGATATTAATGGGTTATGGTTAAGTTTTCCAAAGAATCTGCTACTCTAGCAAAAAAGAAAAATACAGATTAGAGTCCATCCACTCATCCACCATTTATGAACTCTCACTGTTTGCATGGTGCTGTACTGGGGATGCAGAGACATGTTCAGTGCTCTTCTGTTGCGCAGAATCTCATGCTGAAAAAGTTAGGCACTTCACATCCATCAGAAATGCAAGGGGCATGATGGGCATACCTAATGTTTCCTCTTATTCTGGAATCAGTGTCATGATGTTAGAATTTCGACCCCCACAGAGTACTAAGCTACTGCTCATTTTTTAGCCTACTTTATTTCTGTTGTCCATACTAGGTCATATCTCGGGCTCTGTCTTCAAACTTACTGATTTTTTTTTTTTTTGGTATGTACTTGGCATTCTGATGTTGAGCTTATGTACTGATGATTTTGATTTTGGCTACTGTATTTTTTAAAACTTTGAAAAGTTTCCACTTAGTTCTATTTAAAACAAATATCTGAATTATATATGTTTATAATATGTTATATGTATATATATATATGTATATATATATATATATATATTTGAGTGACAAAATCAAACTAATTAACATCTACATTATCTCATTTCTCATTTATTTGTAGCTGAGAACAATAAAAATCCACTATTTTAGATTTTTAAAGCATGAACTTATGGTTCTTTGAATTAACTCAGTGTCTGTTGTAATGTTTCCACTTCTGCTTTCTTTGTTTTGGTTTCATTGTTAGTAGGAATGCAACTACTGAAGCCTCTGGGAAAATCAGTTGCATCTACTACATGATCCAACAACACCACTCTTGAGCATTTGCCCAAAGGACAAATGCTACTACAGAGATTCTTGCTTATGCGTGTTCAATGCTCCTCTCCTCATAACAGCTTGTAAGTAGAAACAACCTAGATCCCCATTAAGTAATGAAAATATGGCTTATTAATGCAATGGAATGTTGTAGATTTGGTCTAATGCTGCATGTAGTATGTTAATTTGGTTCCCCAAATTGCACTAGAATCTGCATGCCTGCACATAAGATGCTGAAGACCCTGCCCCCAGTTGGTTTTGATTGGTAAATAATGTTGCTGGTGGCCAATGGCTGGGCATCAAGGCAGAGGTGGGAGTTCAGGATTCTCAGGCAAGAGTCTGAGGAAAGGAGCAGGAAAAGGTGACAGCCACCATGCTGGGGGAGGAGTAGAAGCCATACCTGTGGTGTGCCTGACAGAGAACATAGCCATCATGTAGGTGTTGAGGAACTCAGTCTGAGAGAGCTGCAGGTCTGTGTCCAGAGCAGCTAAGATAGAATATAGGTTTTAATAAGTAATAACTCAGAAATATCAGTGGGAAGTTTGTTAGGCATGTGGAAGTTTGGAAGTAGCCCAACCATTGAGCTGTTTAAGGCATATTAAAGTATACTGGTGTGTGTGTGTGTGTGTGTGTGTTTGTCTTTCATTCAGGAACCCAGAACATTGGGGCGTGTAGTGAGGAGCTCCACCACCACCACCACTGCCACCACCACTGCCACAATGATTTGAGTAGAGTTATTTGGCTTCAGCCACAATGGAATATAATTCAGTTACTAAGAAAGATGAAATTATGAAACTTGCAGGTAAATATATGGAGCGGGAAATGATCATCTGAATGAGGTAACTCAAACCTAGAAAGACAAACATCGTGCTCTCTCTCATTTGTGAATATAAGCTTTGCATAGTTAAGTATGTGTGTTTCATTTGAGATATGCATAGAAATCTAAATAAAGGAGCTATGGGAGCATTTTCAAGGGAGGAATGACAAAATGCAATGGTATAAATGGATAAAAAAGAATAATAGAACTGAAAAGGTAAATGAAGAAAAGAGAAAACAGTGTACATAGGGAATATGGGGATAGATGATAATTCTAAAGAACATTGAAAAAGTCTTATTGAAACATACTACTGTACAAGTTTCCTAAAATATATGCAAATACAAATAGCCTATAAATGGAGTTAATCTATAATTGGACAATAATAGCGTTATGTTACAGGTTATCATACATAAAGCCCAGGGGCACGAATGTGGTGTCCCTTTTGGATTTGTTGTCAAATAAAGTTCCATAGACACTAAACATCACAGCCTGTTGCCAATGGTATTGGTTATCCTCTAGAACTTGGTAGCAAGATCCTGTTGCTGAAGACACCACACACTTGAGTTTCAGAGCAGCAAGAAATAAATCTTGTACTAACTTGAAAACTTCACTGCTACTGTCTAGCTTTCATAGTGCTGGAAGGTCCTGTCCATGCTACTAGAGGAAGACAGTCATCACCAGTCTTACCTAGCCGTGAACTCTGATCTATAATAATGACTTGCATGGCATTGGTTGGCAGGCATTGCATGGTATGATGAACAAGATATGCCCACTGGATCCATAATTGCCTGAATGTGTGGAAGAAGACAACCCCCTTCTGATCAAATTTAAAGCCCACTCCACAAGACAAGACTCACTCTTGGCACAGTATCTGGGCCAAGACTCTCTGGCTAGACATTTCTTAGGTCCTAGCAGAGAGCTTATTACAGTTATTCTGTAAAATTGTCACAATATTAATCCATGTGACAATGATATATTGTTATAGCATAAAACTCTCATCAGAGAGACTTCCTAGTGCAGTAGATTGTGATTAACATAGAGAACGACAACTGATTAAGGTACAGAGAATAAGAGACTGTAGAATATAGTTTTCTAAATGACTATATCGTAGCCCCTTTAGGAATCATCACAGAAGAGGGGACAGGAAGATTGATTTTAAGAGCCAGAGAGTATGGATGGCTTTGAGGAGACAGTGTTATCCAGACATACCAGGGCAGTTGTAAAGATGAACTCGAGGGAGTTGCAATAGCAGCACAACAACTCCATAAGCTCATTCCAGACAGAATCCCACCACACAGGGGATTGGTGGGTGTAATGTCTCACCCTTAGCTTAGTAGCTGTTGGCATCTGACAGCTGCTGAAAAGGGGAGAATCAATTTTTTTAAAGGTGTGGCCTCAGCGAGATTGAGCATGCTCCAGTGGATGGTCATGCATTCGAGACTATATGGACAGCACAAACTGGACTTATGAAGTTGAAAACACGTGAGTACAAAGGTTGTGTGGGTTGAGACATAGGATCATGGAGATATTAGGGTAGGAGGGCGAATGTGATAAAAAGACTTTACATGGAATTCTCAAGGAAGTCATAAAAATATGAAAAATCTGTTATTTTAGTTATTTTCTTTTTTATTCTTTATTTATTTACATTACAAATGTTATCCCCCTTCCCAGTTTCCCCTTGGCAAGTCACCTATCCCACCCCCCCCCTGCTTCTATGAGGGTGCTCCCCCACCCACCCACCCACTCTCACCTCACTACCCTAGCATTCCCCTACATTGGGGCATCAAGCCTTCACAAGACCAAAGGCCCCTCCCACTGATGCCAGATAAGGTCATCCTCTGCTAGTTATGCAGCTGGAGCCATGTGTCTCTCCATGTATATTATTTGGTTTGTGGTTTAGTCCCTGGGAGCTCTGGAAGTCTAGTTGATTGGTATTGTTGTTCATCCTATGGAGTTGCAAACTCCTTCAGCTCCTTCAGTCCTTCCCCTAACTCTTCCATTTTAGTCCCCGTGCTTGGTCTGATGGTTGGCTGTGAGCATCCACATCTGTATTGGTCAGGCTCTGACAGAGCCTCTCAGAAGACAACTATATCAGGCTCGTGTCAACAAGCACTTCTTGGCATCAGCAATAGTGTCAGGGTTTGGTGGCTGCATATGGGATGAATCCCCAGGTTGGGCTGTCTCTAGATGGCCTTTCCTTCAGTCTCTGCTCCACACTTTGTCTCTGCATTTCCTTTAGATAGGAGCAATTCTGGGTTAAAATTTTTGAGATGGGTGGGTGGCCCCATCATTCAACAGGGGACCTAACTTCTGGATATGCTCTCAACAGGTTCTCTCTTCCCTTTGTTGGGTATTTAATTCTTGTTGGGTCCTGAGAACCTCTTGCTTTCCTGACATCTGGGACTTTCCAGTGGCTAACCCCAGTTCCCATCCCCTACTGCTACACACCTCTAATCAATTTCCTAACCCTTTGTACATCTTGGCTGTTGCCTCCCACACCTGATCCTGCCCCCCCTTTCCTCTCCCTCTTCTCTCTTCCTCCCAAGTCCCTCCCAACCTCTATATCCCATGATTGTTTGTTCCCCCTTCTAGGTAGGGTTGAAGCACCCACACTTTGGTCTTCCTTTTCTTGAAGTTCATTTGGACTGTAAGTTGTATTGTGGATATTCTGAGCTTTTTTCCCTAATCTCTACTTATCAGTGAGTACATACCATGTGTGTTTTTTTGTGACTGGGTTACCTCACTCAGGATGATATTTTCTAGTTTCATCCATTTGGCTGTAAATTTCATGAAGTCATTGTTTTAATAGCTGAGTAGTGTACTCTATTGCATATATATATATACACACACACCATATTTTCTGTATTCATTCTTCTGTTGAAGTACATCTGGGTTGTTTCTAGCTTCTGGCTATTATAAATGAGGCTTTTATAAACGTAGTGGAACATGAGGGATGTTGAATTTTGTCAAATGTTTTTTCAGTTCTTGTCGTACAGATCTTTCACTTGCTTGGTTAGAGTCACGTCAAAATATTTTATAATACTTGTGACTATTGTGAAAGGTATCGTTTCCCTGATTCCTAATTTATCCTTTGAGTGGAGGAAGGGTACAGATTCAATGAAATCCCCATCACAATTACTGTAAATTTTTGACAGATCTTGAAAGGAAGTTGTTTAGCTTCATATGAACACACACACACACACACACAGCAGCTAAAAGAGTCATGAATAAAAAATGTCATGAATAATAAAAGAACTTCTGGAAGTATCACTACAGTCCCTTTGAAGTTGTAGTATAAAGGTATAGGAATAAAAATAACATGGTATTGGCACAAAAGTAGACATATTGATCAATGAATTTGATTTGAAGACCCAGATATACATCCATACACCTAGGGACACCTTTGGGTATTAGTCCACCTTTAGGCTGCCACTTTGTCTAAATGACAGTGTTCTTTGCCTTGCTTAAGTTTTCAGTTACATAAGAGCCCCTTACTTTTTGTTCTTAATGTCTGTGCTAAAGGTGTTCTGTTTTG
The DNA here is from genome assembly GCF_004785775.1 of Grammomys surdaster. Lineage (NCBI taxonomy): Eukaryota > Metazoa > Chordata > Mammalia > Rodentia > Muridae > Grammomys > Grammomys surdaster. The sequence goes on along the minus strand of NW_021604702.1, from coordinate 2,693,130 downwards.
AAAGTCTTATCCTGTGTCAATGAGTTTAAGGCTATTCCCCACTTTCTCTTCTATCAGGTTCATTTTTTTTTTAATAATAAAGCCAGAAATACACACTGAAAAGAAAAAATTATCTTCAACAAATGGTACTTGTCAAACTGGATGTCTCCATGTAGAAGAATGCAAATAGATCCTGTACAGAACTCAACCTCAACATAAAACCAGATGCACTTTGTACAGAACTCAACCTCAACATAAAACCAGATGCACCCTGTACAGAACTCAACCTCAACATAAAACCAGATGCACTGAACCTGATAGAAAAGAAAGTGGGGGATAGCCTTGAACTCATTGGCACAGGATAAGACTTTCAAAACAGAACACCTTTAGCACAGACATTAAGGCCAAAAAGTAAGGGGCCCTTATGTAACTGAAAACTTATGCAAGGCAAAGAACACTGTCATTTAGACAAAGTGGCAGCCTAAAGGTGGACTAATACCCAAAATCCATAAAAATTTCAAGGAAATAGATATAAAAAACCCAAGTAATCCAATTAAAAATTGGATGCAAATTTGAAAAGAATTCTCAATGGAGGAAACTTAAATGGCTCAGAAACACTTAAAGATATGTTCAACTTCTTATCCATCATGGAAATGCAAATCAAAACTACTTTGAGATGTTACTTTATATATGTCAGAAAGGCAAAAACCAATAAAACAAGTGCCAGCTCATGCTAGCAAGGAGATGGAGCAGGGAGAACAACTCCTCCATTTCTGGTGGGAGTATAAACTTTCATAGCCCCTCTAGAAATCACTGTGGTGTTTCCCCAGAAAGATGGGAATCAGTCTTCCTCAAAAATCTAGCTATACTTCTCTTTAACATATACTCAGAGTATGTGACAGTCATCCTACTACTAGGACACCTGCTCATCTATGTTCATAGCAGCTTTATTCCTAATAGGTAGAGGTTGAAAACAACCTATATTCCTCAACAGAAGAATGAATAAAACATTTGGTACATTTACATGATAGAATATTACTCTGCTGTTAAAAAATGACATCATAAAATTTTCAGGCAAATAGATGAAACTAGAGAAAAAATTCATCTTGAGTGAGGTAACTCAAACCCAGAAAGATAAATATTGTGTATTTTCATTGATATCTGGATATTAGCCATTAAATAAGTGATAATCAAGCTACAATCTATAGACACAGAGAGGTTAGGCACAGAGGAAGAGACTAGGTGTGGACTAGCTCAGTGGCAGGCAAAGATAGAATATATTTTATGTGTGAACAGAGGCTGGAAGTGAGGACAGGAATAGGAAGACCAGGTGGGAAAGGGGAGCAGAGATTGTGTATGTGGGAGAGACAGCTATAACTGAAAGGCTTTTGAGGGGCAGTAGGGAAACCCAGGACAGTGGAAACTTCCTAAAATATAAGAAGACAATCCTAATGAGGTTTCCAAATAAGGAGGGCGAGTGAACCTTGTCATGGTTATCTCTTATCATCAAATGAAGCTTTCAGTACTGTGACTGTATTGCATGTAATTTAAAAACACTCTAGATCTTTCTGAGACCTCTGTCTAAGCTCCCTCAACCTCTGAGGCAAGCTCCTACAAGCTGCCAACGATCACCCTCGCTGTGCTCTTTCTCCTGCCCGCCTTAGTCACTGCGAATGAAAAACACCCAACAGTCTTAATATTTTAAAACTAGCCAGATAACTCAATGGCGGGGCAAAGAATATCCTGCCCCATCCACCTTGGCCTCTGCCCATGGTGGAAGCTACAAATTATAGGTTCCCTGAGACCTACATATCAGTCACTTCCTCCATTCCACTGCCTTCTCTGAATCGCCATGTTCCCTCTGTCTCCCTCTCTTCCTGTCAGGGCCCAGAAACTCCACCTTGGCAAATGGCTTCCACCTCTTTTATTGATGCAATCATAAATCAATTAAGGAACCAGATTTTAGTATTAGTTCCTCCTCCTACATCTCACCTTCTCTGTCCAATAAAAAAATAGAAAACTTTCTCCCAGATCTAAAACGAACAAGACCATAACAATTCAGTAAATTACACAGTATGAGGTACAAACGACACCCAGTCCATCAATCTGTCAATTTAGATAAGGAACTCTACCAAATTTCCTAACTGAAATAATTATGATTCTATTCCTGGATTATGTTTAGATTTTTAGCCTGTAACATCACTAGAAAACCATATCATCAACTCTATAAACTATGCTAAGCAGCTTGAGTTTGAATATGGGACTAAAACTAGTTTTCAACCCCATCAGAAATCCAAGAATGACAAGATATTACCTGACAACATAGGAAGCACAGAACATAGCTTCCGAACTTAACCTAATGTAGAGACAGCTGATTATCTGGACAGTCCCCCATTTTTCAGAATCTAAGAACATTTGTCTTGAGCCTTCTGGCCAAGGATCATCTATCTGACAGACTTATTATGTAGAAATCTGAAGGGCCATTGACTCAGTCTTGGCAAAGTCAGTAGTTGACTACTCTGCAAAATGTGTCCTTCTTTGGACAGTATTGTCTGCAGATGAACTGGGCAATTTCTGCCCACTAGCTGTCTTGCCAAGAAAGCAACCTTGCTTGGAGGTGAAGATGATCAAATCTTTAAACCAAGAAGGAGGCACTGTCAGAAGCAAACAAGTCTCATTTGACTACAAATGATCCGTAATAATGAATAATATTAAATGCCAAAATATGTGGATTTCTGATGGTTTTGAAGACTATCTATATAAAATATATCTGACTGTTAAACTTTGTCTACCTTCAGCTATTTCTAATTGAAATATCTCAAACACACCCTTTAATAATGAATTCAGAACCATGCGTTTATTATCTGGCCCTTAACTTGTATTGCTCAATCAACTAAAAAACAGTTAGTTGTTAATTGCAGTTAGAAGGACTGGGTTTAATACTTGTATTCTTAGATGAGTTGCATAGGCACAACGCCTGTCTAAGGGTAACAATATTAATCCCAAATTTGTATCAGTATAAGAAATTCATACCAATGAAATGTTCCAATGTAATAAAACATAGTTTTAACATTTTTGAATTATAAAGTTTTCTACTAATTAAGATTATGGCTGCACAATCAATTCCATCTATTTCCTCCCTGTTCAAAATTATGACCATTCCCAAATTCCCTAGAATGGTAAACTTTAGAATAACCATTTCCAGAGCCCCAAACCCAGGGAATCAGGCTGACAGTTCTCCATGACTTTTTCCTGCTGAACAGGGGAGGTAAAAATAGGAGATTTGGCTAGCCCTTGAGAAAGCCAAGCCAGCAATTGTTATTCAGTCTCTGATACCTAAAGTTCTGAGTGGATCCATCTGAAAAGTTAAATGAGGCAAGACAACCTGGAATCTGTGACACAGGCAGTCCAAGCAGGTCAGTTCAGCATGCCTGAGGATGAATCTCACTAAAGCTGTATACTCTGCACTATATAAATCTCAAAACAGAATTTAAGTCCCATCAAGATATCTGTCCTGTTTGATCATATTGAATTTTTCTAGTTCTTCAGGGCGTCTCCCTTTGCCATATCTGATCCATATAACACTGGAAGGGGTCCAGAGCTTATTCTTCTTTACTGTGAACACAAAAGTAGAGCTTTTCTCCCAAAGTAGAATGTACTTGAGCCAGTAATCAGAAAGACCTTTAGCTTGACTTCTCTCCCAGAGGAATAATGTAACAACAGAACTCAAAATCACGCCCATTTTGATGATTAAAGCAATTCAAAACAAATGAAGTTAACCAAACAAATATTGTAAGAGCCTATTCTTAGGCTTTCTCTAATATGTCATGCCAGGATATTTAACTCAGAATTCCCATGGAGCCCACATTCGAAGAAAATGAGTTACCCTGCAATATTTCTTCAAGACTTTCCTAAAGCATTTGTTTATTTTTTTCCTATAATCTCCCTGTATTTCCTGTTGGAGGCAGCAGCCCTTCCTCTCTGCCTACTTCCAGCTCACCTGTCCCTGCACAGCAGGGGCTCCTAGCACCTCTGGGCCCAAACTCCCTGAGCTAATTCTTCACTGGCTCAGGAAAAATCTGTATTCCCTTCTATCTTTAAAAACAATTAAACCAAACTTAGAATTCTATTCTATGATTATCTGCTTGTAGGAAGCAGGAAGCATTACTATTTTGCTCTCTGCCTCAGAGCAGCCATCTTGTCTCTTTTCACAGCAGGGGAACTCAAAGCCTGTGAGCTGAGCCTGCCTCTGTGTTTCTTTGTTTAAGATCCCTGCCTGCTGGAGCCACATGACTATGATCTGTTTGCTGAGAAACCAATTCTCCCCACTCCTAGACTTGTATCGCTATGTGTGATCCATCCAAGAATACTAAATTAATACTGGATTCCTGCCTACTATATTGGACATCACATTGGTTACATTCAGTTGAGTAACATTTGGCCAAAGTGGTACCATAGAAATACTCAAAATATCCAGGCTGTTGCCATGACAACAAAACTTGCTCTCTACAAATGGACAGTTGAGCCCCATTGCTGAAGACAACACCCACACAAGTCATTGAATGTGGAGAGGTAGAGCTAATGTTCTACTCCTATGTTCTAATGGCTTTGATATGGGAAAGTACACTGCAGGTTACCAAAAGTAAACACCAATCCTACAACAAACCCTCTGATTGATAATTTGTTTTGCATGCAAAATATGCTAGGGCAATGATGATGCAAATCTTGTGGGAGTAACCAAGCAATGCCATTTTACTTAAGGCCTACTCTATAAAATGGAATCTATAACAGGTTCTAAGGTGACTAAGAATCAGAGACTAGATAACCCAGAGACCTAGGGTAAAACTAAATACAGCTAGGCTAAAAAATACTCAGCTAGTTGCTGAGTCTGCCTTGGCCATGTAAGGGACAGTATCACATGGTTTCCAGCCCCTCGAACAGAGCCTGTAGGGTGTGGGCTTCCACGAGTGTTCATGGTTGCTGTGGGCACAGGCTTGTTTGTATAATAGTGTACGTATTTTCATGTTCCTCCTTCATTTGATGACTGCCCTCTCTGGCAAGGTTAATGTCTCTATGATAATCGGAGACAGCATGAATCTGGGAGGCAAGGGTGTGTCTATGTCTCAGCAATATGGAAAAATGCTGTGACCTTCAGGGTGGCCTTTAAGGCTGAAAGAACATTGAAAACATAAACTTGAAAAAATATATAATTTCTCAACTATGTAAAATATAAGGATGCAATCTGAGTTATATAAGGAGCTTCACAGATCTAAAGGATCTATAAGCCAGCTTGTCAGAAAGATGCTAAGAAAGGAGATAAAGAGATTTATGGGGTGGCAAGATTCCATCCAGTTAAATTTTTTTTGTTTGTGCTTACAAAGGCAGGTAGATTCTTGAGTTTAAGGTCAGCCTGGGACAGAGGTAGTTTAGGTCCAGGCCCTAGGGAGGTAGGAATGGTAATTTCAGGATGAGGTCCAACACCCAGCTATCTTATTGTCTGTGCTTGTGCTTGCTATCTCTAAGAATCAAAGGGTCATGGGATACTGATTCACAGAATAATCAAAGAGGAACCTGGGGGTAATGACTGAATTAATATATAAATAAAAAAAACTGGGCTTTTGATCTGCAAGAGATGAGTTGTCCAGAGAATTTTTAGAATAGCAAGAGAAAAGGTGTCTAGAGCAGAGCAGAGCAGAGCAGAGCAGAGCAGAGCAGAGCAGAGCAGAGCAGAGCAGAGCAGAGCAGAGAGAGCAGAGCAGAGCAGAGAGCAATCTAGAAAGCTGTCTCTAGCAGAACATAGAACATCAGCTTGGAGCCACAATATGACTTTGAGTTTGTTGTGCCGTTCCCAGACACCCGTTCATCAGAACCCTGGACCTAGCTGAAGCTGGTCCTTTGCAAACAATAAAATGATCGCTAGTGATATTCTCCTATGCTTATAGATCTGTGTCTTAGTCAGCCATAGTCAGAGTGGCAGTGGAAGGGAACAAACACAAAGACCCACAGACAAACATTACATGGAAAGAGAAAGAAGGACCTTAGAACACATAACTCTGAATGGAATATCTCCATTAATTCCTTCTCTCAGAGCTCAGGGAACCCCACAGAAGATGAGGCAAAAGTGTGGGAGCTAGAGGGTATGGAGGACACCATGAGATCAAGATCTGCTAAATCTACTGAGCAAAGCTTGTATGAACTCACAGAGTCTGGAGCATCAGGCTCAGAGCCTACACAGGTTTTACTAGGTCTTTTGGATCTATTTATTGCTTTCAGTTTAGTACTTTTATGGGAGCCCTGAGTAAATCTCTCTCTCTCTCTCTCTCTCTCTCTCTCTCTCTCTCTCTCTCTCTCTCCCTCCCTCCCTCCCTCCCTCCCTCCCTCCCTCCCTCCCTCTCTCTCTCTCTCTCTCTCTCTCTCTCTCTCTCTCTCTCTCCTTCTCTTGGCCAGTTCCCCTTCTGTTTGTTTGTCTTGTCCAACACTCGAGAAATTTTTTTTTTGCTTATCTTACCATATTTTACTTTGTTACAAAACCCATTGAGACAAAAAGCAAAAAGCAAAATGAAAATTCGAACATCATCATCAACGACAACACCACCCATCTGCCTAATTTTCTCTAATCTTGGGCAGTGTGTATGTGTGTTTGCATACGTGTGTTTGTGTGTGTGTGTGTGTGGTCTGAGGTTGATATCTACATTACATATAGATATCTACGTTATTATTTTTTGAGGCAGACTGAATGTGAAGTTCATCATTTCAGCTAGATTGACTGTTCAGAAAGCTTCGGAGACCTTCCCGTCTTTCCCTTCCCTGTTCTGGGTTTATGGGCACACATCAGGCATTTTTTTCCATGAGTCCTGGAGATCCTAATACAGGTTAAGCTGCAGCTAGTCATCTCCCTATCCTCTAGGCTCGAGACTCTGAGGGTTTAAATTTCCTGGTTATACTTTTTTTTTCTTTTTTCTTTTTTCTTTTTGTTTTTCGAGACAGGGTTTCTCTGTATAGCCCTGGCTGTCCTGGAACTCACTCTGTAGACCAGGCTGGCCTCGAACTCAGAAATCCGCCTGCCTCTGCCTCCCAAGTGCTGGGATTAAAGGTGTGTGCCACCACTGCCTGGTCTCTGTTTTTTTTTTTTTTTAGCCATGCAATATATGATTATTACATCATAAGTCAAGTCATAGAGTCTGGAGACGGTACAGTCACAACCCAGACACACTTAAAGGTGATGAATGACAATTCTTCAAGCCTGTAGTGAACATGACTCCAATAAAATCACATTGCAAAGGTGGGAAAGAAACAGAATGCAAAGAGTAAGGCAGTGGAAGAGCTCAGAATCTATCTTGGAAAAAGTAGAAAGTATGTGTGGAGATGGAGTATTTCTTGAAGTTGAAATTATTTACAGCGATAATTCTTGGGAACCTGAAGAAAAATCAGATCATCCAGAGTAAAATGAAACCTTTCTTAATTTTCATAAAGCTGGTAAGAATAGCACACAGAAAAGGAATCCTTATAGAATGGTGGAGACAGAGAAGCAATGAGACATGAGAGGGAAGCCAAAGAAAGCTTTTACCAGAGTTCTGGTCCCCAGTTGCAGTTGTTTAAATAGGTGTGACCCACCCACCCCTAGACTCATATGTTTGAATGCTTGTACATAGGGCATGGCACTATTAGGAGTGGCACTTATTAAAGGAGATGGAGCCTTAGAGGAAGTGTGCCACTGTGGACGTGAGTTTTGATGTCTTAAATGCTCAATATATGCCTGGTGTGAAATACATCTAGTCCTCTTTTGCTGCCTGCAAATCAAGATGTAGAACTCTCAGTCCTTCCAGCAGCCTGCATGCTGCCATGCTTCACTCCATGATGATAATGGGTTAAATCTCTGAAACTGTAAGCCAGCCCCAGTTAAATGTTTTCCTTTATAGGACTTGCCTTGGTCATGGTGTCACTTTACAGCCGTGGAAGCCCTAAGACAGTAACAGTAAGTGAACAGTAGTAGTTCCACAGACTTTGTGTAGGGTTGAGGTCTCTCATGAAGTTAGAAGACTCAGAAGAAGCTGACTTAATGCTGCCAAAAATCAACATAAAAGACCAGCTCAGCATTCTTGTGTAGAAGATGAAGCAGAGTCTTCTTACACAGACATGCACACACATTGTCTCTCTGTCTCTCTGTCTTTCTGTCTCTCTCTTTCATACACACACACACATACACACACACACACACACACACACACACACACACACACACTCACTAGGTCCTGTTTCTTTTTATTTTTGATGTGAAGCAATTATTTTTTTGACAAAACTGCTGTTAGAACTGAAGTAGTATTGAGCAAAGGTGTTCGTTTTCTTTTTCTCCGTTACACTGGTTATTTTGATCAAATAAAGAAAAGCATTTTTTTTTGAAGAACAAATCAACAATGATGGGAAGCAGAAGGTACTGCCTTGCTAGGACAGAGCTCCCGCCTTCATCTCCCACTAACAACATGCGACAGTAAGCTAGGATAAGTCACTATCTTTCTTTGTGCTTCTGTTTCTGCTGCTGTAAGTTAGAGGGTGTCCTCCTTATCATTTGTAAAGTTTGAATCATCTCTCAAAATTCCTATGCTAGAAGAAAGTGGGGCAAAGCATTTTACACTTGATTCCTCTTTAATTTAGTGTAAAATACCAGAAAATTAAGGTTGACATTATTTATCATGACTTACTTTGCTTGGAATGCAAGAAAAGGTTATTATGGCACTAACACAATGGAAGGTGACATTTTCCTACAAACTGGCAGGATGATTAGAGTAAAGAAAATAAGCACACAGGAGGTATCTCAGCAATCTTAGGTCTGGACTGTGCAGTGATGGCAGCTGAAGGTTAGGGCTGCCAAATTCATTGCTCTCTGAGTCACAGTTTAAAAAAATTATGCCACAGACAATGTTCATTTAAATAATTTATTTCAGGGAAGAAAAAAATGATCCAGACAGGATGATAGGTGTAAAGTTCTAATGATATAATTATTCACAGTCTCAAATAATGGCCTCAAAACAAGAGTTACATTTTTCTTTACTTTCAGATTCTATTTTGAATGTTCTCTTTGATATCAATGTACCTCTCAGTGGTTTATACATAGACCAAAGATGGACTCAGTACGTGGAGAGAAACGCTACTGAAGACTTCCAGAGGACGTGGTCTACTGTTACAGGAAGACATGGTCTCCTTTCTTAGGCTAGAGACAGGAAAGGGCAAAGATGAAGTTTTTGCCTGTCTACATAGCAGTTCCACAATCTGGGTTAGCCAGGGCATAAGTACACAGGCTAGGATTGAGTGCCAACTCAGGGAATGAAGTTTACAAATTAGAAGAGAAAGAGTTTAGTTATCTTTCTTTTATTTTAAAGAGTCAAGAAGGAGGTTAGAGACCAACAAAATCTGAGGTGAACAAAGCAGGCTTGGATCACATTGCGAGGCATTGAAACAGTCACTGCTGCAGTTAGCACAGCTTGCTCTACTAAATACATACATTTAGCTTTTACAGGAAGGAACTAATCTCTGAGTTAAGGAAAAATAAGCAGTTTAAAATAAGTTAAACTAAGCCTAGGCAGCTGTATTCTAGCTGGCAGCCTGAGCTGTTTTCTTGGGTGTGGCTCCCAGTCTGCCTGGGTTGATGCTGACTTTGGTTACAAAAGTCTGGAAACTCAGCTGTCCCTTCTCTGCCTGGTTAACAAGCTGCCATTCCAGGCTAAACACGTCTGTCTCCGTTTGTTCTCTAGTTTTAAAAGAACTTTGCAGTAAAATAAATGTATTCGTTCAGAAGAGTAAAACAACTTAATTATTTCACACTTTGGCCTTTACAAATAAGATGGGCTTTTATGGCAATTTCCTGGACTGGGCAGACATGTAAATGTGTTGGCTAATGCAGCGACAATTTACATTTTAAGTTATTTTCTTCCTTGTAATTATGGATTTGAGTGGCAAGATTGCTCCCATCACAGCTGGCAGTATTAGTTTTAATATTGCCAGTTTGAGGAGAGGCACAATAGACAAATGTTCTAAAATGTAGTAGGTGCCTTTCAGCTTTATTAGAACGAGCAACTGTGTGATATATTTTATGCTTTATTATTCTTTATAGAGAGTAGAGCTGTGTTTGAACGGGACACTATTTGGCTAGGGACTCCAGATGATCAAAACATGACTTTCTTGTGTTGTGACACTGTTCTTCCTCCACAGATAAAGTCAAACACAAGGCTTGCATGTGATATCCACGGCTTATATGTATGTTACTTCTGTCAAATGTCATTAATGCACAAGAAACTTCATCAAGAGAAAAATCTAATAGCTAGCAAATGTTTGATAGTGAACTGTATGTGTGGTATACACGTGTGTGCTTATATGTATGCAGGTGCACTGTGCAGGAAATCAAGGGTCAGAGGAGAACTTCAGGTGTCTTCTGTTAACATTCTCTACCATATTTTGCCAAGACAGGGCCTATCACTGAAGCAGCCAGTGAACTCCAGTGATCTTCTTTCCTCATCTACCACCCTAAGTGCTGGGGTGATGGACATTCCTGTCCGTGCTTAACTTTCTGCATTCATGGTGAGGATCGAACCGCAGATACTCACAGTTTTGAATCAAGTGCTGTTGCCAATGGCAACTACTCAGCTCTACCTATTTCATTAAGTCTTGGGTTACTGTAACTGAAGTTAATAGTGTGTTCAATTACGGCTTCTAGGTTTCTGACCTTGAGTTTCTGCCTTGGCTTCCTCCAATGACGGATTTTAAAGTGTAAGATGAAGTAAATGTTTTTCTCCCCAGGTTGGTTTTGGTCAGCGTCTTATCACAGCAATAGGGAAGCAAACTAGACAGAACATGTATTATTTCTAAATTGTAATCTATTTTCTTTCAATGTCTTCATCTCAAATATGACAAGCAATAAGATTATCATTTGATATTCTTTTGTCTTAGGGGAAAATTGGATGTGCAATTTAAATGTATCTTTAAAAAGCTTTGCAAATATATTCCTTTCTAGAATTTTAACCAGGGAACATGCTCTAAATCACTACATTAGTAGAGGAAGGAAAAGTGAGGCCCAAATACATCAAGTCGTGGTCATGAAAACAGCTTGGCTAATACAGCACTATGCTAGTAAGTCTTTGTGTACTGGGAACATTACTTTAGTCTTTTTCACACCACTAGAATCGGGCATTAGAAATTTAGACAGAGAGGATGCTCATTGTTTTCTTTTTTCCTGATTTCCATGAGTTGTGTTTTGAGTCTTTCACAAATTTTATGTCTCTAAGGATGATGTAAAGAGAGAATAATGAAAATGATACACAATTTGGTCAGTTGGACAAAAGTAGTTTCTTAAAGCTTCATGGATTTTCATGTGCTCAGAGTTTCTGTTTCTGGAGTAGATGATGAAGTTTATAAGTATGTAGTGGGGTACAAGTTATGAGAGCATTCCTCAGTTAAATGTAAAAATTATTTTATCAAGTGACATTCATGGTTCCTTTTTCTCAAGGTGGAATGGAAAGAGGGTGCCCAGTATCAGATCTTCCAGGTTCTTACATCTCCATTGCTGGCAATTACTAACTCTTATTTTGATGGTTTCTACTCTTTATCTCTTGTTTTATTTGATAGGCTGAAGATTTATTTGAATATAGATGAAGTGATCAAAATATATAATTTGAATGCTGACATTAACCACCCAAACTGTTAGATTATAGATGGTAATACAAAATAGATTTTATTAAATTCTATGTATATATTAATTCTGCCTGCCCATATAAAAACAGTGCCCATTTGATTTATAGCACTGAAACTAAGAGTATGACTTAGGAATCAAAATTCTCTACTACTGGGCTTTGTAAAAAATACAAATGTATTGATATTAACATTTTGTTTTGAGACAAGATCTCTATGCAGTCTTGGCTGGCATGGAATTTGCTATGTAGATCAGGGTGACCTTAAACTCACAGAACTCCACCTGTCTCTACCTCCCAAGCTTTGAGATTAAAGATGTCACCATGTTTTGTTTTGGTGCTAACATTTATGGAATATAGGTGTATAAATATTTTATTTTTAACTCTAAATAACAAGTGATCTAGACCCTAGCAGAAGGAAAGAAAAAGTCAAGGCTAGCCCTCAGGGAGGCAAGGCAGAAGGTCCTTAGTGCTACAGGCAATGATGGGAAGATCTGCCCAATATTGTGAGCTCTTTTAATCTTTCAAGAAGGCTCATGAATTGGGATTTTTATGCAAAACATCTGATATTGGAAATATAAATATTGATTAAAGTACTTCTTAACATTGCATGAGAGAGACCTTGCTAAAACAAATGAACAAACAAACGAATAAAAAAAACCACATCTGGTTTGGTCCGTTTCTGCCAGTTCGGAACATGTGCTTTATATGGTAATTACCCTATAACTTTTTCTCCTGTGCCATGCTGTAGGACATGTTACAAATCCTCTAGATGGACATTTTTGCCTACATACTCTTTGAATTAATATAGTTCCAGCAGTACTTGTTGGCTTTCTAACTCTTGGCCAAGCCTGCTTCACTGACTCTCTGAAGTCCAGTGTTGTATTCAAAGTCAGTGATGTACCTGTCACCTAGTTGGATACTGCCATCCTGCCATTATTTCTTCTGGTCAGTCAATAGATTCTCCTAAGACTTCTTAAATACCTCTTGATCCTCTCCTCTGTTTAACCTTAATTTCTGATTCTCTCCTGCTGTGGTTGCTGTAATTGCTTCTTAATGTTCTCTACCTTGTCATAGTGGTTTATTGAAAATGTAGATATAATCTTGTCACCTCTTTTTTAGAGCTAAGCCTAATCTCCTTGGACCAGCAATGCCTCTGCCTCTCTTTGCTGTGCAATGTTTATCGATGGCTGCCTCTCCTTCTGTGAATATGAAAGTTCTTGCATTTCTGTACTGCAGATGCCCTTTACTGACCCTTTGTCTTTGCTCATGCTGTTTGAACCTCCAGTTCATTTTTTTATTCTTTGAGTAACTCAGACTCATTTACTCATCAGAGCCCCTCTTAGGGGTGAGTCCTGTAGAAAGCTTTCTCCCAGGCTCAACACATTGTACACACTTTTTTTGGGGGGGGGGTAAGAATTATTACATTATATCAACATGACCTGTTTATTACTAGGCTGGATCTGAGTAATGGGAATCTACTTATTTTTATTTTCCAGATTTAACAGATATCTTGGTCAAAAGAACAGAAGCAAAGCATGTCAAACTGAAATGCACAGAACCCTTACAGAATCCTTTGGAGAAGCAACCAGAGAATAGAGCTGAAGTAGCAGAAATACAGTGAGGAGCTGATTGAAATTAAGGTGAGACAGTGTAGGTCATGTGCTTGCTACACACACACACACACACACACACACACACACACACAGAGAGAGAGAGAGAGAGAGAGAGAGAGAGAGAGAGAGAGAGAGAGA
>NW_021604702.1:2670795-2679709 GCF_004785775.1 Grammomys surdaster | reverse complement strand
AGAGAGAGAGAGAGAGAGAGAGAGAGAGAGAGAGAGAGAGAGAGAGACTGAAATGTGATTTATGCTTTTCCCCAAAAGGCATTAGGGAATGATTCTTCTGGCTGCCATACAGCTTTCAGTGAAATCCAGTCAATGGTTCTAAAATTTTAAAAACTTCCTTGCAAAGGATCCTTGAAGGTTTTACTCCATGACTCTAAGGTGTCTTTTAATCTAGTTGTCCTTGTTCACTATTTGTTCTTTGTATGCCAGAAGTGGTCTGAAGGTGTCTCACATGACTGGTAAATGGTATTCATTCCACTGGCTTATTTTCATTGGATTGTAATGGCTGTAGTTGACCAGAGGAAACAAAAAATTCATGCCTATAAAGAGTTTACAGTCTTGCTGCAGAGACCAAAAAGGTGACTAGTCCAAGAAGTTAGCAGGGAGGAAGTGGGCAGATGGGACAGAATTCTACTTGAATGGTCCAGAAAGTAAAGATTAAATACCAGAACATAAACCAACACTCAGTCTCTTCCATCTGGAAAGTCTTGCTACAAAAAAATGTCAATGGGCTTTATTGGTGTTTGTAATCAATTTGTATTTAGTCAAGCTTCCTAACTCCAGATGCATGGCAGGTTCTTTAGACAGTAGTGTTTTAGAAAGCTCCAGAAAGAGAAAGAATCACAAAATGAGGCTTCCTTGGAAAGGTAGATATGATGGTTGATTTTTGTAACAAGTTGGTGCTATAAAGGGATTCACAGATAACTGGTAAATCGTATCTGAGTGTCTCTGTAAGCATGTAGCCAGAAGACTTTAACATGTGAGTTAGTGGACTGAGTTAAGGATGGAGTCTGGTCTTCTCACTCTTGGTGGTCATCATCAAACTGACTGAGAACTGGGACAAAGAGCCAAAGTCTTCAGAAAAAGGCAATGGTCCTCTGTTCTCAGGTCTTCTGCCTTAGACTGAGTTATATCACTGGCCTTTCTATAATAGTTTTCATCCCCCTTACCAGGTAAAACTGTTTATACAAAGTCCCAGCTGCCTTCTCAGAATTTAGGTTGCCTCAAGTGACTCTGCCCTGTTTCCCCTCACTTTCCTTGCTTCGATTCCTTAAAACAAGACAATCACAAGAAACTGTGAGGTCAGACTTCAGCCAATGAGGAAAAAGACACACCACCTGTATTACCTTAAAACCAAATGAGTGAAGGCCATCCTACTGTGCTTTCTAGCCTGGTTTGAGTCTCAGAGCACATTTTTTGCAGAGACCTGCTTTGCTGAACTGCTTTTGCTTTGTGTTCCTTTGTGTGACACCAAGATTATTCTCTGTTTCAACAAGAGGTCATGAGTGAGTTCAAGAGGGATAGAGGGGTTGGATCAGGTCATGATACATTGTATATGTGTAGAAAATTTTCAAAGAATAAACAAAAATTAACTGAGACCCATTAAGCTTAAAAAATATTTTTCTTTTGTAAGCTAATGCTATTGTCGAAGAACACTAATCCAGGGTGTAAGTGTGTACATTCCCTTCATTGATGGACCATGCTCACTGTCTTCAGGAATTTGGAGCACAGAGTCCATAACAATCTGCAGTGGACCCCAGAGGATGCAAAGATGTTAGATTCTCAGCCTGCACCTGTATTCTAAGAGTAGGGTAAATGGCTTCAGACTTAGCATTCCCTCGGCATAGAGGCATCACTTAATAAGATTTTCTGTAATTAATATTCATTCTCAGGTTCAGAGCTATGGAAAAATCAGCTGGAGTCCTATAAAAAGATGTTTATTCTGGTAACAGAATTGTTAGTCCTATTTGCATGTGCAATAAATTTCCTTCAACAAAATAATTTTGCCTTATTTCCAAAATAATTTCCAACCTCATAATTAAAGCAAATATGGAATAAAAAATAAATCTACCTACACTTAATATGTTTGCTGTGAAATATTTAGCAGTAACTAAAGCAGGCTCCATGCTCATTCTGGGTAACATTTTCTATTGCATATGTTAACTGAAAAATTTAAGTCATGTTTGTAGAATGGGGTCGAAGAGGAATCAAGACAAAGTAAAGGGCAGTAACATTTATTGAGAGCCTGCTCTTTGCCAGAAAATTCATATCAGCTTAGCTCATTTTCCTGACCTCTCTGGAAGGCTGGAGGTTTTTCAATGAAAAAAAAATGAAGAAACACAAAGCCAACAAATTAACATAATGAGGACATTGTTTAGTAAGAGAAGTACAAAGATATCTTTGTTTAAACCAGATGTGTCCATGCTACCTGCCTAGAAGCCAATGGGCTATTTGAATGTCCTGATGCCTTTCAAGTATCACCAACTGCTTGTTCTAAGAAAGGCACCAATCCAGGTACTGCAGGATGTGTGACGTTTGCTTCACGGTTTTGGTAAGAGCACCATCCACTCAGACTTAGATGCTTGCTAATGATCCAGGACTTAATTACCTAGTTCATTCATTAATGTTCATTTTCATATCTTAGATATAATTGCTAATTAGAGCAATTTTTGGTGTCATTATTGGTAGAATTGAAATATTTGTTCAATATTCAAATCCATTGCCCTAAACACCTTCAGCGTGAACATATCCTTGTTACAGTACATACCTACCTCCAGAGTGGACTACGGTTCCTTGAGATGGGATTTCAGCCACCTGTACTGCTTGTGCACTGTACAGACTGGCATCTGACAAGTGCTGGGTAAATGTTTATTGACTGAGTTAAGGGATTATTGGAGCAAAACAATTAAAAGTAAACTAAAATTACCATAATCATACTAATTTAAAATTTTGCTTTTACCTGCTTATATATTCATTTTTATTGTCAGCAACGTGTAATCTTGGTGTAGTCTTTAACAATTAAAAAAGTGGATTTTTCCCTCTGACTGACCAATTTATTAAATTTTTTTGCAAGTGTATTGTTAGAAAGGTATTCCTCTTGTGTCTTATTTTGTTCTAAAAATTAATTTGACTTTATAATTTTTAACCCTTGTTTTGAGAGGCAACCAAAGGCTTGAGTTTAAAAGAAAGTGCTTTTTTTGTAAATATTTTAAACAAGCTATTCATTCATTCATTCATTCATTCATTCATTCATTCATTCATCTATTTATTTTACATCCCAATCACTGCTCCAACTTCTCACTCCCCCTTCACACTTTTATTTAACCTCTTTGAATGCTTAGGTAAAGCTACAGAGTCTATACTTTTCACATAATAAGTTACATAATAACTTTTCACATAATAAGTTTATATAACAGGTTTCATATGCACTGCAAATTATTTTCATGAGGAATTGCATAACCTGTAAGTAAAGCCAGAATACTGTTATCTGAATTCTCCTTGTTTGGCTGTTTATTTATGACAGTAAAGGTAGCATCTCACTTCAGCCAGAATGACAATCATTAAGGAAACAGTGGACAATAAATTCTATTGGGAACATAGACAGTGGAAACTCTTATTTACTATTGGTAGAATATAAGCCAGTCCAGTATTTACAAAATTAGTGTGGAAGATTCTGAAAGTAGAACTACTATACGACCTAGTTTGCCTTTGGGTAAGTACCCAAGTCAACACATAAAAGGGCTACTTGTACATCAATGTATATTTCAGTATTATCATAATAGGTACATTATGGAAGCCACTGAGGTGCATGACAGAGGAACGAATAGGAAACTGTGAGATTTTACACATGTAAATGTTTTTATATGTGGGGAAAATTAGTAGCCACAGCGATGGGGGTCTGGGGAGGCTTCCACGCTGCAGCGGGTCCCACATGTGGGAGGAAGTCTAAGGTTCCAATTTGCTCCACCCTCTGGCCTTCATTAGTATGTAAATTCCTAGAGCCTGAGGCCTCTATTCACACCCTCTACCTGTGCACTTTCTCAGGGGCTGTAATGGCTGGCCTACGTGACTGAGTTTTAAGGAGACTAGATTGCTTTTCAGGACCCTGGGTTCTTGGGGTGCGACGAACTCCTGCCGGTTCTCACGCAGAGTCTTGGGGTTCTAGGCAACTGCCCAGCCATGACCCAGAATACCCTTTAGCAGTCCCACATTTATATATATGAAAGTTTTCAGCTGTAAAGAAAAATAAAGTTCCTGTGTTTGTAAGAAAATGAGTATAAGCAGAGAAGGGTATATTAAGCAAATTAAGCCAGTTTCTGAAAGACTGGCTTAATTTTTTAATGTTATATTTTTAAATATTTAATTAAAATTTAATTTAGATATTTAAATTTAACTCTCATTAATTTAATTAAATTATCTTAAGTTAGACATTAAATTTAAATTTCATTAATTAAATTAAATATTTAATTTAAATTAATTTTAATGTTAAAATTAACATTTTGTATGCTTTCTCTCATTTTTGGTCTTAGATATAAAATAGTTACGTAAAACTATTTGTGCATAAATATTAAATGAAAGTAGTGTGCAACTGTCTAGTAGCACAAAGAGGACAGCCAGGAGAGGGAAGTGGGGGAGACAAAGGAAGGTAGAGAGAGAAGGTAGAGAGATACGGGGGAGAACATGGCAGCCTTATAATACATATCTGTATGGAAATGAAACACTTCCCGTAATAGTCAACAGGGGAAGATCTCATTTGGACTTTCAGGTTTGGAGGTTTTAGTCTGTGGTTGGTGGATCCCATTGTAGTGTTGGGTAATCATGGAAGGGAATACATCTATCGGGGAGCAAGCCGTGGAACTCATGGCTGCTGGGAGATACAAAGAGAAATAGAAAAGCATTAGGGTTTCCACTTCTCTTAGATGGTATACCTGAATGACTCAAGGCCTCCCATCAAGTCCTTCCTCTAAAGGCCTCTACCAGCTCTCAGCAGCACCATGTATTGGAGACCAATACTCTACTACCCAGATTCAGTTATAGTCCTGAACTTTTTCTCTTGAGGGGAAAACTAAAGTTTATCTATTTATTTCTTAATTAGCAATAGCAGTAAGAAAAAAATGCATAAGTGCTTTATAGGTTGATAATTTTTAATAGATTGAAAGTCTAGACTCCTTTCTTTATAATATTGGTCTTTGCCTATTTACTATATTTCTTTTCTTTTTTCTTTTTTTTGCAGCCACTATTTTTTGAAGTGTTGTTATGTGCTGTCGAGTCAGGGGACAATTTTGCTTACTATTCCATTGTTAACCCGGAGAAGGAAGTTCCTATGAAGGAGCTGAAGCTTGGGGAGAGTTTGGTGTTCTTTCATTTATGTAACCAGATAGGGGCAGCCCTACGACTCATCGTGAACTCTTTAGATGCAGAACTATGTTCTTCATCACCATGTGATCCTGTGCACTGTGAATGTATTCCGTGAATGGATACTTGCTATAAATGCACAGAAAGGAATACTATTGTCTTCTCACAGACCATTACAAGGAAAAGCACAGTTATTACCTTAGCCAGAAAGGAAGAGCATGAGATTGTTCTGTTTGGTTGTTTTCATTTCTTTTACATTGTATAGGTCATTTATTCCCTCCAGAAATAAAGTGTATTAGGAAGACACTGAATGAAGAACCTTGGCTGCTTTATCAGATATGATGCTTTTTGCAGCAAATAAATTTTTCTTTGGTAACAAAATAACACAAAGAATAATGATGTTTATTATCTCACATAAGTGGAAGGCCTGAGATAAAGTGGTTTCAAGGTCATATCAGCAAGTAGTTCAATAAAGATGTTAAGAGTGAAGATTTTCCCAGCTTTCTAGTCTACCATCTGCAGAGCACTGGCCCTTGACCTTGTTCTTTACCTTCACTATTGAAGATAGGGTCAGCAGCTCTTAGCATCAAACACAGAACACTTTCTCAGTTGTTTCTTGATTTCAGAGTAAGGACGGACTCCCTGGCCCCTCCTCAACGTAGTCTCTTCATGTCACCTTGACTAGTATTCCATCACGAACATCTTAAAGTCAGTCCCTCTGAGGGGATTATTGTCAACAACATATAACCATTGTGTAGTTTTTAACAATCAAAGAGACTATTTTCTTCTCTGACTGTTCAGCTAAGTAGATTTTTGACTACTGTATTGCATTGATTATTAGAAATATATTTTTCTATATCTTGTTTTGTTTAAAAAAATTAATTTGATTTTATGATATTTTGCAAGGCGACCAGGGCTACACTGAGGAGTAAGAGAAAACTTTTCCTTTATTCTGTTTTAAATAGAATCATCACTACTATTTTAGATGAATAAAACTCAACTGCCCCATCCACCATCAGCACCTAGGCCTGTCAAGTGCTCTGTGTTCTTTTATAGCTCGTGGCTACCAGAAAGTGAAAGAATCAGTATTATTTACGAAGATCTATGTTTGTATATTAAAGTATTAGGAATACTGGTTTGAATTACTCCCAAGTAACAATTAACACCTAAAATAACTGTATTTCCCCAGCAGAATTAATTAAATGAAGGTAGGATTCTATATAGCCATCCCTAACAATGAGGTTATAAAGAACGTGTTGTAAAAAAAAAAAATTGAGTGTTAATTGTTGAAAGTGCCAAGTACCTTTTAAACAAAGCCCTCTGTTTTCATCTTCGTCCTGGTAAGTACATGGCCACAGGAGGACCCAGAGTACGCATCTCCTTTCAGGCCATGGAGAAACTGACGATAGAGGATCTTCATAATGTGCTGCCCCACCCATGCAAGCAGTGAGGAAGGACTGAGGAAGTACTCTCTTGCCTACTAATACTGAGAACTTGACATGATAAATCGAAAAACTCAAGAAAAACCTTTTAGGCAGAGTGATTTTCCATCCCAAGGATATATATTATTAAACTCTGCAGATAATATTATCTGTGGCATGCAGAGAGGAATGCCGAACAACAGAAAGGTAGCTTTGGCTTCTGAAAACTCATTATTGTCAGCAACGATCAATTACTTTTTACTAATGCACATATGGAAGTAATGGATTATGTACTTAGAGGCTTTTTAAAAAAAATCCCAATTACTATAGAACACTCCCAAATAATTTTATACACGCTTCTGATTTAAATTGTGTATTAATTGGTTTTGGCACTAAGTCAGACTGTCTGGCTCTAATGATAAAGCTGGGTGAGCAATCTGGTAATGAAAGAAACTGGACAGAATTGCTATAGGAATGGAATTTGTCTAAGAGTTCTAATTTCCACTATTCATTTGGGGAAACTCTCCCATCTCCCAAGATGTAGATTATATGTGTATATTCGTTTATCACAATGTATTGACTAACTTGTTCAAAGATATTTTCCAGGAAACGCTTTTTAAGAAATAACTTAGGAAAAGGAAAAATCATATTCTTCATATTAAAAAATTGAAACCAAGGATGGCAAAGAGGAAGGTCAGTTACTTAATGAATTATAGGTCCTCAGACCTTAGCACAGCTAACTCCATGACGGAAGTACCATTCAGGCTTTGGGACCCAGTATGCAAGCAACACCTGTAGAAACTAAAACAAAGACCTAACCCACAAAAGCCCCACAGCTC
The DNA here is from genome assembly GCF_004785775.1 of Grammomys surdaster. Classification (NCBI taxonomy): domain Eukaryota; kingdom Metazoa; phylum Chordata; class Mammalia; order Rodentia; family Muridae; genus Grammomys; species Grammomys surdaster. The sequence goes on along the minus strand of NW_021604702.1, from coordinate 2,672,274 downwards.
TGGGAAAGTCCCCAAATATACTAACCCTGGCTTCTATAGTTCTTATCCTAGCTAACTGAGGTGTGTCAACCGAGGATGTGGTTTTTGTGCTTAAAAATTCATACTGACATATGCTCTGGGCTGTCCTGGGATCCTGAACACCCAGTGTAGTTGCCAGCTGACTATTAAAGACTTTCAGTTTACTTGAATGTGTGTCTAAGTAGTCTCCTGTGGTGGATACCACACAACAATGACATGTATATTTGTATTTAAAAACTTGGATTCAATTAAAAAATATACTTTTATGGAGTAAATCTTTGTATATAACATTACAATGTTGGAAAACACTGTTTTTTTTAAAAAAATAAAAACTAGACTAAGTCATTATTCTATACTATGAATGAATTTGTTCAGAGAAGGAGGAGACATAAGGATGGCTACAAGAAGCTCACAGTGAACAGGACTGGGTGGGTATGACATACGTGTGGGTAGTTACTGCTTAATCATATACACACATGTAGTCGTCCTGTTCCCTTTACTTGCTTTTTATCCTCCCCACTAATCACTTCAAAACCTACAGCTGGTCTTCAAGCTGGGCTTGTTCCTAACAGTTTTTCAGTTCATTGCATGATCAAGTGATAGAATTAGTGAAGAGGACAGGGCAGGAGCTGAAGTGCCTGCTGGCACCTTAGCAGCTATGCCTTGGCCCATTCTTCACTCTCTTCATCTTCATGCTGTCTCTCTTCAGTTCATTTCTGTCTGGGTATTATCATGTTTGCTGAAGTCTTGAGCATTCCTGTTCTGTTTCCTTGCCATACGGCAGGATGAAGTTACCTAGAGCTCTGCTCTGGAGACAGACTCCTGGTTACTAGTTGTCAGTTGTCATCATCTCTTTGTAGGAAAGTATATGCCATTATTTTCTAGGAAGAAGTTGCAGGAATTCCTCACGAAGAGTACAAAGTCTTTATGTAGGCGGGGGTGGGGTGGGGGTCTCTATTACAGTAGAAGGTGACCTCTAGAGTTCAGAAGAAAAAGAGATTGGTAAGACATTTTTGAGTTAGGAGTAACAAAAATTAGGTGGTGATGTTGGTGTAATCATAGGTGGTGGAGAAGAACAAGAAAAGAGAAGGTCAAAAATGGCTCGAAAGCAGCTTGAATGATGGACAAATGACTCTAATTTAAACATGCCTAACATTGTATTTGAATCTTCATCACTCTAATGTCAAACTCTTAGCAGAAGAACAATATCCAAGGTACCTGTGGATTCTTTTTTATTTAAATATGTGTTTAAGGGGCAGCTCCAATATGTCTAATTGAGTCATCTGTGCTTGGATGAGTAGGGCAGAGCTCTGGAGAGAGAGGAGGCCGGAGTTACTGTCTCTAATTCCTACAATTTCTGGAACAGGGAGCCCCAAGAACCACCCCTTCCCTTCCCTTCCCTTCCCTTCCCTTCCCTTCCCTTCCCTTCCCTTCCCTTCCCTTCCCTTCCCTTCCCTTCCC
>NW_021604702.1:2640262-2670395 GCF_004785775.1 Grammomys surdaster | reverse complement strand
CCTCCTCTGCTCCTCTCCTCTTCTCCCCTCCTCTTCTCCCCTCCTCTTCTCCCCTCCCCACCCTCCACCCACCCCTCCCTTTACCTCCCCTCCTCCCCACCTCTCCTCTCCCCTTTCCTCTCTTTTCTTCTCTTCTTTTCTCCCTTGCTCCCTTCCCTCCTCTCCCTCCCCTTCACTTCTCTCTCTCTCCTTTCTCCTCCCCTCCTCTTTTGCTCTCCATTAATCTCATCTTAATTTATCACACAAGGTATGGGTTTCATTATGACTTTTTCATACACATTATGTTTTATTGTAACTCATCCCTCAGTGTCACCATTGCTTTCTGCTTCCACCACCTCCCTCTTGTTGGGGCCACACAAATAGTCTCTCCTTGTACTTTCATGTCTTGTGAATTTCATTATCGTTTCTTTCCTCTACTTTTTTTTTAAAAAAAGGATTTATTTACTTATTTCATGCACATGAGTACTCTATCTTCATGTACACTTGCATGCTAGAAGAGGGCATCAGATCTCAGTATAGATTGTTATGAGCCACCATGTAGTTAATAGGAATTTAACTCAGGACCTCTGGAAGAGCAGACAGTGCTCTTAACCATCTTTCTTCTTTTGAAAACCATCTATTTCAGCCTGTGTGTTGCAACCTCTAAAGGGGTCACATATCAGATATCCTGCGTATCAAATACTTACATTACAGTTCATAACAGTAGCAAGATTATAGCTATGATGTAGCAATGAAATAATTTTATCACTGAGGGCCATTACAATATGAGGGAGTGGATTAAAAGGTCGCAGTATTAGGAAGATTGAGAACCACTGGTCTATTGAATCAGTCATTTATAGACTGGATGATTTGGTTTTAGATGTTTAATTTTTCAGCTCTTTATATACACTCAGTATTAATTTTTCATCTGCTTTATAGTTGGCAAAGATGTTTTCCTTGATGTATGCAGTCTTTGCTCTGGTAAATATTTCCTTTGCTGTGCATATATTTTTGATTTTCTAGATCTTATCTGACATGTCAATTTTTATCATTTCTTGTTCTAGTGTGGTCCTTTACGGAAATTCTTTGACTGTATCTATATTTTGAAGTGTTTTCTCTCTGTTTTCTTGTAATAATTTCAGTTTCTGGTTGTATATTAAGATTTTAGATCAATTTGAATTGGTGTTTTTTAGGATGAGAACTGTGACTGTAGCTTCACTCTTTAACATGTAGATATCCAGTTTTCCCAGAACCATTTATTGAAGAGGTTTTCCTTCCACATTGCACATTGTTGATGTCTTTGTTGAAAACTAAGTATGTGTAGCTGTGCAGCTTTTTAAATGAATCCTATCTTTCATAGGTCTACATATCTGTTTTTATGCCACCATCATATTTTTTTTATTGTGATGGCTCTGCAGTATATTGGAGATTAGGTATTGTGATAGTTTCTGCATCACTTTCTGCTTAGAGTGGTTTCTGCTGTCTCTGGTCTTTGGCACTGCTAAATGAATTTTAAATTTTTTTTCTGGTTTTTTGAAGAACGGCATTCAAATTTTACTGTGTCAAATTTGTAGTTTGCTTTTGGCAAATAAACCAGTTTTACAATATTTTTTCTGCCATTAAAATAAAAAGGAGATGTCTTTCCATAATTTTAATGTCTTCTTCTATTCTTTAGTGTCTTTAAGACATACATCTCTTACTTTTTGATATTATAACATTATTACATAATTGGCTTCATTTTTCTTCTTCCTCTAAACTCGCCCATATACTTTCTCACTCTTCTTCAAATTCATTGGCCCTTTTTCATCAAATTTTGTTACATGTATATACATATATATTTTTAAATATATAAGTCCAACATGCTTGTTCTATATAATGTTACTTGTATGTACTTTTACAGGGGTGCCTCTTTGGTATTGGATAACCAACTGGAATGTTCTTCTCTGGGGAAGACTATTTCTCCCACTTTCAGCATCTCTTAGTTGCCAGTAGTTCTTCTGCAGGGTTGAAGTCTCCTGAGCTCTTACTTGTCTACTTTGGCACGCCTACTGTCCATGTTTAGATGATGCTTAGCAATCATGCTGGTGAGACTTCATGGGTGCAGCTTCTGGAACCACTTAGAGACAAACCTCACAGAAAACTCCTCCAGCTCTTACAACCTTCCTCTCCTTTCAAACCATTCCCTGATGGTCCTCTGCACTTCTTTGAAATTTGTTGTCTTTGCCATTCCTAAATGAATTTTGAGATTGTTTTCTAGTTATTAAAGACCAACACTGAAGTTGTACTGTGTCAAATTATCTGGAGTTTGCTTCGGAAATATAACCAGTTTTACAATGTCATTTCTGCCAAAAAAAAAATCACTATCCATCTGTGATATTATTGACTTGTGTCTTTCTCTTTTGTTTAGTTTGGCTAGGAGTTTGTTGGTTTTGTATGTTTTTCAAGAAAATCAACCTTTTGTTTGATTAACTCTGTGTTCTTTACTTAGTTTCCATTTCATTAATATCTTCTTTTATTTTTATTGTTTATTGTAACATACCACTTTTGGATTTGGATTGGTACTGTTTTCCTAAAGTCTTGAGGTGCATCACTGAGCTATTTATATCTTTCTGATTTTCTAATTAAAGAACTCATAACTACAAAATTTCCAGTTAGTATCACATTGTCTATATACTATATTTGTACTTTCATTTTTATTTAATTCTAGAAATTTTAGAATTTCACCTGCAGTTTCTTCAGAGATTACTATTATTATTTTTATTATTATCCAAGATTATTATTATCCAGGAGTATTGATAATACAGTGAGTTATTTGAATTCCTTTGTTTGTTAAGACTTGCTCTTTGTCTTTGAAAAAAGTCTATTTTAAAGAAGGTTCCATGGGCTATTGAGAACGCACATTCGGTCTAAAAAAAAATCCATTTTATCTATGAAATTTCTTTGTTGATTTTTAGTCTGGACCACCTATACAGAGATGCAAATAGATTGAAATCACCCACTGTTAATTTTACCAGGGTTGTTCTGATCATTTATACCCATCGTTTTTTTTTTTTAAACAAAATTTGTCATCTTAGCATCTGTTGCATATTCTTACAATTGTATATATTCTCGATGAACTATTTCTCTTATTAATAATATAGTAGCTTACTTCATCTCTTCTGATGAGTTTTGATCTGAGGTCTATTTAATTGATATCAAAATAGCCACACCAGCTTGTTTTCAGCTTACTTGATAAATTAATTGACTTCTATTCTTTGCCTATTCGTCTTTAGATATACCTATCAATAAATTATGTTTCTGGGAGACAAAAACTTGTTATAAGTGGTTTGTAAGTCCCATGAGCTCACCTGCATTTCTCTACTGCTGCATTGAGGCCGCTCACATTTCAGGTTGTTAGGAGTTGTTTACCAGCTTTTTCTGTGCAGTCCGTTGAATTACTGTTTATTCTTTTTTTCTCGCTTTTAATATCAGGTGTTTGCTCAGTCACTGTGTTGATCTAGATTCCTTCCCCGATCTCTTTTGCTCATTGGTCTTTCCCACTGTTCTCCCTGTCCTCCCCTGAATGAGAATGTTCCTTTCATTTCTTTACACCTCCCTTTGTGTATATTAGTCCTTTCAGTATGTTCTGCAGCACTGGTGTGGTGGCCATAAGTGGTTGTAGTTCATGTTTCTCTTGATATTTCTTTATTTTTCTATCAGTTTTAAAACATACATTTTCAGTATATAGCAATCCTCATTGGTAGTTACGCACCTTCATGGCTTGAAATATAGCATTCCCTGCTTTCCTTGGCTTTTAGGTTGGAGTGAATGATATCATACTTTTCTGATGTGTTTTTCTTTGTGGATCAGTGGTATTTTGTTTCAGGTTTATTGTTGTTTCTTTGTTTTGTATTTTTGATATTTTGATTATAGTGTATTGTGGAGGGGCTCTTTTCCAGTCATGTGTAATTGAAGTTCTATGGTTCTTGCGCTTTGATGTTCATTTCTTTTTGAGAGCATTCTTGTTGAATGAGTGAAGACTGGCTAGCCATTAAAGAGTTGTCTGTTGTGTCCTCACAAAGGCACTGAAGTAAGAGAAAGAAACACGAGGTGGGATGCCCAGAACCACTTATGTTCTTGATGGTACTGAGGTGGGCATACCTGTCAATGTTACTTTACGGAACTATTGTAAGGCAAATTAAATAACAATAGTAGAGTACATTAAAATAGCTACCCCTTATTGACTCCTTTAATGTGGAAGTAGCGTCTAACTGTTTTTTACAATACTAATTTTGCTTTATGATGCTTCTTGACAACTTTTGAAGTAGATAGGTGATGCAACTGAACCAGAGAACTCTTAAAAATTTTGTTAAATATATATATATTTAAATATATATATTTATATATTTAAAATTAATAGGTAAATAATACTAAATATATATGTTTATATATATAAAATATATATTTAAATATATATATTTAGTATTATTTACCTATTAATTTAGTATACATTATTTAAAACATTGTGGTTACTTTTAAAAATTATAGATTGTCTCATAGACCTTAAGGATACACAGAATTAAAAAGAACTAAACAAATGTATATGCATATTTATAATTTGTGATATGTATAGAAGAGAGGCAGTTCATTTAAAAGGAAAGAGACTGGCCAGCTGTAAGGCTACAGCAGAAACAAAAGTGATAGCAACTAAGAATGAAGCTGGGCATATCAGCAGGCTCTCCTGTAGTCCCCTGGAATCCAAGGAGAGGGAGAGAACAAAGGGACCCACTCGGTCATTGTTTTATTTAGTTATACTATCAGCAATGCATAACAAACAGAGCCTAGCTCAGTTGGATTGTTATTTGATTGAATAGTGGTCTTGTTTTATTGTACTATTATTTTCTTTGGTTTGTTTCATGTTCTCTCTCCATTATTAGAATAACTTACCTTTGTGATACATAGTCGACTTTATCAAAACAGTAAGTGGGGGATCCAAAATCTATTTTTACTATTAAACATATTCACTCCTCTGCTAACCTTTAGATGCTGACCTCTGTTCTCCATCAGTAGCTCAATCATTTAATTCTTAACTTTCAATTAGCAAAAATGAGAAATCAAAATGTTTTAAGACAAAAGGAACCTCTTCTTATCTCTGTTTCATAAATAATGAAACCCAAGAAGACAAAACAAACACAACCCCAAACCAAACCAAACCAAACCAAACCAAACCAAACCAAACCAAACCAAACCAAACCAAACCAAACCACCACCACCACCAACCCACAACAAAACAAATAGGGGAGCCTCCTAGAGAAGAAAATGGACATAATGTAAGTACACCTTTGATGTTAAACAGTGCATATCCTCCTCTGTATCTTGATGCTGCTAAAGTGAACATGTGTCTTAGGTTTGATGACAATCTAGAACTAAAGAAGCACATTAAATAAATAACTTTGTCTCTAGAGTCCTACTATGGATCTGATAAGTCCAGATTAGTGACTTATCAGTACTGTTAGTGTGTGTGAGTATGAATGTGTGTGTGTGTGTGTGTGTGTGTGTGTAAGTCTTAAGAAGAAATGGACTCAGGTATTGTACAGACGGTGTACATTGGCCAGGATGAGAGAAGACCTTGATAGTTGTGCCAGCAGTGCCTAGCGACTTGCTCTCCAAAGCAAGATATGTGATTGCAATTGGTGATTGTGGTGATCTGAATAAAAATGACCCTCATAGGCCCTTTAGTAAGTGTGGTCTTGTTGGAGTAGGTTTGGCTTTGTTGGAGACAATTTTTCTTATCCTCTCCCTTCTGCCTGCGGATCAAGAGTTAGAACCCTCAGCTCTCCAGCACCATGTCTGCCCACACATTTACATGTTTCCCGCCATGATGATAATAGACTAAACCTCTGAAAATATAAGCCAGCCCCAATTAAATATTTTCATATGTAGTTTTTGCCTTGGTCATGGTGTGCCTTCACAGCAATAAAACGCTAACTAAGATGGAAGTTGGTACCAGGGACTGGAGGCATTGCTGTGATAGGTTTGATCATGTTTTTGTTCGGAGGAATGTGGATTTTGGGAGTTTGTATTAGAACAGCAGTTGAACACTTCAAGTGGGGCTTAAGGGGCCATTCTAGTAGGAGCAAGGGAGACAATGGTGCTGTGGGTGATTTGAACTATGGGGGCCAAGCTCCAGAAGTTTCAGAGAAGGATTTTAGTATGTTGCCTAGATATATTTTGGTGAAGAATGTGGGTGCTTTTTGCCTTTGTCAGAAGTGTGTGTGGGGCTAAAGTGAAGAGTTTTCAATTAATTCTATTGGCTGAGAAAATTTCAAAACAGCCTAATATTGACTGTTTTGTGGTTGTTAGTGTTTCCTCTAATGGAGATTAATAACAAAAAAGAACAAGTGGAGCAAGTGAAAATAAAGATAGAGGAGAAAATGGGCACCAGGAATTGGAATGGAGCTAAGTCCTGTGTTCAAGGAGATAAACAGAATAAGAAACGGAATAAAGGCATTGGCCCTAGAGGCATTGCAGGTGTGACTGTTGTGTCACATTATTGCATCAGTAGGTGGCAGAGAGGAAAAAGGCTATGTCTATGTTCAGTGTTCTGACCTGTGAACAGCTGAATGATTAGTAGCCTAACATTCCCTGAAAAAAGTAACCCCAAGTCTGGCACTGCACAAGCCTGGATGGGCTTCTAGGGAAGAGAGGGGATCAAGCCTGCCTAGGACCAAGGCCTCCTGGTATGAGTGAGTCGAATATAGAGGATCCCTGCATGGGGACATGTGAGTGAGACTGGACTAGGAGCGAGGTGGAGAAGACTACCATTTGGCATTAGGGGCCCTGACAGAGACCTAGCATAGAGCATGCATGAGATGACTCCTATGCCATAATGCACAGGTTGGGCATAGCGCTTCTGAGACCACTCATGAGATGACTTTAGACACTTAGAGACCCTGGGTATCAGTGAGAGTAGCAAATAAATGGTGGAGAGATGGAAGAGGACGAGAAACAGAGGGATGTGGGCACAGTGAAGAGAGGCAGAACCGGAGACTCAAGGGTAGTAAGGAATGGCTGCTGCATGTAGCCGGTGATGCCACCTGAGACTGTGGTGGGGTCCTGGATATGCCACCTGGGACCACATCTGGCTTTGTGGCCTGCAGCAGCACGGGTCTACTACCACCAAAGACTGGGCAGACATCCTTGGTCTGGGCTGCCACAAGGGACATATTGATACCTGAGGGCTATGCAGAACTGGCTTCACCCTTTGCTTGGGAATCTTGGGAGTGCTGTCTCTGCCCCTAGAGATCTTTAGTACTCTTGAGAGCAGTGGGCCCACACATTGTCCAGAAGGCACAGTAGAGCTGACCTTGGTAGCAGGAGTTACAGGTGAGCTGACCCTGTGGGAGAGCTGGCTCTACTTCTTGTCTACCCTACAGTGATGTGAGCAAGGGAGAAATGTCCCACCCATTGCCCTTTGCCATCTACAACAAGCAGGCAGGAGAGCAGGTTTTGGGGGCCATCAGAGTGGGAGAGCTGGGTCTGCCCCTCACTTACTGTAGCTCCTGGGAGAACAGGCACAGCATCTTACCTGGGCAGTGAAGCCCTGGATGTGGGGGTTTGGGGTAAGCTGGCTCTGAAGGTATGAACATGGGAGATTTGTCTCTCTCTCTGGTCTACTTTGGAGTGCCATGGGCAAGGGAGGGAACCTCTTTCTTTCTTTTGCCCTCACCACCTGCTACAAGCCAGGGAGATGGCCATGACTAGGTTATAAGAGCAGGAGAGCATACTCTGCCTGTCATCTGCTGCAGCACTGAGGAGACCAGGTTCTTCACTCACCTGGGCACACAGTAGAGCTGACCCTGGTCGCAGGGTTTGCAGGTGAACTGGCCCTGAGATCATGAGAGCAGAAGAACTGGCTTTGCCCCTTGCTGGTGGAGGCATTGAATGGGCCAGGTGGGGCGGGGCAGGAAAACTCAGCCTGGTAGTGTGAGTTCAGGAGAACTGGTGATCTGACCAGCTCAGACACTTCTCAGTCCCAAATCCAGGACTTTGAATTGGTCCAGCCTAACATCTAACTCATTGATGAACTGCTGTAGTACTTGAAGAGGCAAGTCCTACAGACTCAAAACAACAGAACATCAATGAAACAGGACAACCACAGGCTATTCGAGAGGAGTCCCAGTGAGCTTCCAGTGTTGATAGTAGCAGAAGCTTGTACCAGACCAATGAGTCATTGCAATAAACATTAGCAAGCAAAGAAGTGTGGACAAATGGTTATACTGTGGGATACACTGTGACATAGTACAGCTTCCACAATGAGATTTTTTTTTCCATCTGTTGGGGAGGAGGTTGTAAGGGTGGAGGATACAAGGAGAGGGGAAGATGACTGGCATTGAGGTGCATGATGTGAACCTCACAATACAAAGAACCAATACAAAGTTTAAAAAAATTGAATAAAGGAATAAATAGAGTAACCTCAGGGCAAGACTCCACCAACTGAGCTTCTAACTTGTGAAGAGGAATTAAAGAAAAGCTTACATCCAGGTATGGTGCTGCACACTCAGAAGGCAGAGGCTGGTAGTTTGAGGCCAACCTTGTCTACAGAGCAAGCTTCAGGACATCCAAGCTTGGGAAGTGAAGGAGGCCATCAAAACCAGAAAGCTAGTGAAGATGCAATTGAACAACGGGGCCATGTTCCAGATTTGGCCACATTGGCTTTAGAGTCAAAGATAGAAGAAAAAGATTACGGAATCTCTCTCCATGACTAAGGAAAGCTGCTGAGGCCAGGTATGTGTCAGGGATGTTCTTGAATGGAGGCCTAGAAAGACCACTGTGTGAAGCTGTGAAGGTGAAGCCTAGGTTGCCTTGGAGACCCCAAAATGTTGGAGATGACATAGCCAAGGAATATCTGTAAGGGGAGCTGCTACCACGGAGTGGCACCAGCTGAACAGAAAGAAGTTGTTCAGTCAACAAAGAGGAGTTGGCGATCTAAAGAGTGCTTCTACATCAGACATGGACATGGAGAGTTTAGTTTGTCTCCCTGATTTTTCATCTTGCTTTGGTCCAGTATTTCCTCACTCTGCTTCCATTTGGAATGGTAATGTATGTCCTGTGGCCTTATATGTTGAAAGTATGTGATTTGCTGTTTCATTTTTATTTTATAGGTGATTACAGTTAAGAGATTGCATGACTCTCAGAAAAGACTTTGAGTGTTGGACTTTTAAACAAGTGTGAGACTGTTGTAGACTATGGAGACCTTTGAAGTTGGACTGAATACAATTGGACTGTGTTACAGCTATAAGCCTTTGAGGAGCAGAAAGTGGAATGTAGTAGTTTGAATAAAAATGGCCCCCATATGTCTATGAGGAGTGGTACTATTAGCAGGTGTGGCCTTGTTGGAGTTGGTATGGCCTTGCTGGAGGAAGTATGTCTCGTTTTTTTCCTACTGACTTCGGATCAAATGTGGGACTCTCAGCTCCTCCTGCACCATGTCTACCTGTACACTGTCATGCTTCCCACCATGATGATAATGGACTAAACCTCTGAAACTGTAAGCCAGTCCTAACTAAATATTTTCCTTATAAGAGTTTCCATGGTCATGATGTCTCCTTACAACAATAAAACCTCAAGACAATGATTTTCCCTTTGGATCATCCTTGTTGTAAGATGAAGATACCCAGGATGCTGCTCTAGAAAGTGAGAGTAAGAACAAAGACCAGCCATGCTGGTTTAGACTGAATTATTTTTAAATGATCGATTTAATCCTGTTTACCTAAGTTTGAAGATCTTTGCTTCACAGAGGCCTGCATCTCCAGTTCTAACGTAGTTTAGTTTATGGTCAGCAGAGGAGCTTAGGAGCTAGGTGTCATACAATTGTTAAAAGGATAGCACTGTGGAAAAATTAAATGGTACTGTTTTCATGCTGATGTTTGGAAGTCAGTCCAAAGCAGTGCACAGTTAAGGAATTAAAAATGCACACCATTCCTGTTAGCTTAAGTCCATTAGTCAGGGTTGAGTTTTCAGTCCCACTCGGGAACTAAAATAGAAATAATAGGATATATAAGTTTTTAGTATTTTTCAAACAAGCAAATAAAGGTGGTGTTGGTGACAGTTCCTCCTTTTACAAATTGGTGACTTTCTAGTTAAGTGTCTTCTAATATGTCATAAGGGTTCAAAGATGAACAAAAAATAGCTAGAGCTCTATATTTGCATCATGACTGCCATTGGAGCCTGGGGTGGCATTCTAATCCCAGATCCTGTTCAAATGTCCCTTCGACAAGGCTATTGCCATCAGGTGATGTCTGCTCTTGACCTCTGCCTCCAGGTGGTAACACTTCTCTGGGAAAAAGAAATAACTCATGGTATAATCTGCCAAGGCCACAACTTCTTCAGTATTTCAGGTTGTCCTTTCCAAAGGATAAGGTCAGGGAATAAATCTTCACCACAGAATGTCATGAACGACACCAGCCAGAGTCTTTGTGAAAAAGAACTTGGCATTGCACAGATATACAAACGAAGATATAAAACCCAGTCATAGCCTATAAATCAACCTTGTCAGAAAGGCGAATGTAAGACACTTGAGAGGTGAGAGCATTTGCTTCCCAGTGCCCTTAGTCCTTTATTATTAGATATGCTTCCATAAATGAGACTATTCTTCATTAGCAGCCTATTCAAAGTCTCAAGGAATTCCATGATTTGGAGACTCCATTTGTGTCTGGTTTTTCTTCACTTAATTTCATTATCAGAAAGTGATGGTGTTTCTCCATTTTTAATTTTACTGAAAATTTCCCAGTCTGTATGTACGGTGACTTTCTTGGTTAGGAATCTGTGCACATTTGGCATTGAGATATCCTCTAACCAGTGAATCTTGACCTTGAGTTTATTTGCTGGAAGAACACGGGTTTCATGCAGTTCTTCTAACTTTTGATAAGTGAAAACAAATGAGAAAAGCTAGCAATATAGATACAATGCACCTTGAATGGCCATATGTTAGGAAACTTGCTAGGGCCTGTACAAAAAAGACAGGAAGCTACATCATCCCAGCTCAGTGTGACACTTAAGAAGAAAGAGCACTTGCTCCAGAAATCAAGCTAAATTTACTTATGCCAGAAAGACCTATCTCAGGAGCAAAGACACAAGGGCAACCCTATTTCAGAACATGGATGGACTATTTTCAGTATCAAAGAAAAGTCTTTGATAGTCTTTCTTTACAGCTTAATGCCTCTTACACAGAGTAAGGCCTCAGCTGATGGTGTGGAATTGAATGGCTGAATGGAGAAATTCTTCAGTTAAACCCATGGACAAATTCAAGTAGTTTGCATGTGCGTTTCAATGAGGTGAGAATAATTCTTCTTGCTAGGCTTTACTCTCATCAGTAATGATTAGCTCTCACTATGCCAGCAGTTCTCAATTGTAGGTTGTGACCTCACTGTGGATGTTCAATGGCCTGTTTACAAGGGTTGCCTGAGACCACCCAAAACCACAAATATTTATATTACAACTCATAACAATAGCAAAATTATGGTTATGAAGTAGCTATGAAAATAATTTTATGGTTGGGGGTCACCACGGCATGACGAACTGTATCAGAGGGTCACAGCATTAGGAAGGTTGAAAACCACTGCTCTATGCTGTGTTTGTCTGATTAATGATTTCCATCTGATTTTAACTTTTAGAACACGCATGTCTGATTGGGACCAGAATGGCAAGAAGTAGACCATTCATAAAAAAAGAGAAGTGTATCACTTATATAAGACAGCTTCAGAATTGGGTGGAAACAGAACTTTCTGAGATCATGCTGTCTCTATATAGCACTAGAGAAAAGCCATTTCTCCCCTCTAATTGCACAGCTTCTTGGATGACGCTCTGGGATACAAACTACTTGGGGCTTAAGAGAGCACACAGCAGCTTGAGACAGTATTGTCAAATGAATGTACAAATGAATAGCAATAAAAGCAAATAATAAAATGTTTTTTTCTTGGCATTTAATTCAAATATGCTATAGCACAAATGTGTTATTTGAATTCCTTACACATGTAATTAAACTACACAGGGAGAAAAACCTGGCAAACTGAAGGCCAGGGAAGGACAGATAAAAGAATAGACAATTCCTCAGAGCATTTTATCAGCTTGCCATCATCCCCTCTGTATTTTGATAAGAAGAAAAAAAGTCTAGCATTTGAAGGTCTGGTGAAAGGCTCCATATAACTGCATAAATGTGTTATTAATTGTAGGAGCAGCATTTGGCTTTCAAACTGTACTTTATGCTCTTAAAAATACGTAATAATTGTAGAAGACAGCCACCTGCAGAGCTTTTCTGGTGGCTTCTGACCTGCCCTACATTGTTAATAGAGCCAGTCTTACTAACAGGGTTGATGTTATACCAGTTTCTTCTGTCTCAGAAAATTAGTTAAAGATGTCTTTACCCACCCCCACAGTGCCAAGCTGCTCTATGAATGTCAGTCTTCTGCTATTAGGAGAATTGTCTTAGATAATGTCACACCATCTCTTGAGATGTTAATCTTTGTGCTTCCTTGTGTGTGACCCTTCCTTTATTCAGCTGTAGGTATTTCCATTGCCCTGGGGGATCAAGATTCATAGCAAAAGTGCAAAGAGGAAAGTTACAGTAGGAACAATACTTTTGAAAGTTCAGTCCTTTGATAGTTTACATTTTGTTGAGAAAAGGATCATAGAAATTCTGAAGCAGAATTGAAGTCCTCCAGTGCCCCGGATTCACTGGGCTCTGTCTGAGCTACCCTTAAGATACTGTCTTTATTCGGGACCTCAGAAGAATCCTGACATTGTGGGTGAGAAAGTCTCTGGGTTTCCAGAGGAACAGTGATGTCTACGAAGCAAAACGTTTCCAGTATGAATTCTTTGAAGGGTAGAAAATATTGTGATAAGTGCTACACTAGCTCTCGTTAGCCTTCGAAATCCATGGTGAAAGGTCAGCCTCAACAGTGACTCTTGCTTTAATTGACAAAGAGAATATCTTAAGAAAAAAATGAAAATATTTTCTCTGCAAGAATTACAGTGTATTATGGAACTGAAGGCTCTGTTCAGTAGTTGTAGTTTGAATAAGAATAGGTTCATAGAACTCTTTTAGAAGAGTTAAGAGGTATGATATAGTCTTCCTAGAGGAGGCATATCATTGTGGCTGAGCTTTGAGGTTTTAAAGTCCATGGCTAAGCCCAACCTCCCACTCCCTCTGCTTACAACTTTATGGATCAGATGTGAGCTCTTGGGTACCTACCTGCCCACCTGTCTGCCGTTGTGTTTCCTGATGTGTTGGTCATCACTAAGTCTCTAAATTCGACTCAAGCCCCCAATTAAATACTTTTATCTACTAGTTGCTTTGGTCACAGTATCTCTTCACAGTGATAGAACAGTAACTAAGAGTAGTAAACTAGAGAAAACAAATTTTTTTTTGAGTTCTAATGGCCATTTTACTGAAACTCATTACATTTTGATACACTTCTTCATTAACCAAAACAAGCAATTCAAAAGCCAAATAAGAACACAATAGTAATGTCAACAACAGCGAACAGGAGCCCAATCTATGTGTTCTCAGTAGAGGTAGACACTGAAGTAGGAAAAAGCTCTACTGAATGGCACAGTCAATAACAGAGCTGGAAGAAAGGTAGGAGAGGGCAGCCCGGTGAGATGAGGGTTAGGCGGGAAGGTAACATGTCTTCTAGAGAACATCACTGAGTGATTCCATTTTGGGAACAGGGAGCATGGTTACTCAGAATATCAGAGGGAATACCTAATAAAAAGGCTCTTTGAACATGTAAACTTTTGTATTTGGTAAAAACCATCAACGAAGAACAGCTTGCCACGCAGTTGAAGCCTTTTGAAGGGACAGGAATCGTTTCCCTGTGGTCCAAAGGCATTCCAGAGAATGTGATGGTGGCTATCCTGTCAAGAAGGCACAGTACACATATTAGAGGGAGTGGGTGCTGGGAAAGCAGCCCTGTGTTACGATCCAGAGTCTCAGTTTCAGCACCAGAACAGGGTGCTTTTTCATCGCCCTATCTCCATAGCAGGAGGAAGGGAAACACCTATTTCACCCTGCTAGAGGATTCCCAGGAATACTGAGAAAGCAGCCTTGTTAACTGTTTCAAATTTGGAATTCAGTATTTCAGACAGCTGCTTGATTTCCTGTCCTGGTCCTGTCACCTGCTGCTGCTGGCTTCACAGGGAACAAAGTTGTGCCCTGGGGAGGGGCCTGAATCTCAGGTGAAAAGGTGCTAGATTTGTCCACAGTGGGTTATATCTTGGGTAAAGGAGTAGCTAGAGGCAAACAATGGTGTGGGATGCTGAAGTCAGTCATCAGACAGCAAACGGAGATCAGGCAGAGATGCTCGACTGACTTCAAATGGATCTTGGGACTCTGCTTTAATTTATTGAGTGACCATAAAATATGCCTTGAGATAGTGGCTCTCTGCATGCAGTCTTGCCTCCAGAAATACTTGGAAATGTTGGAAGATGCTTTGCTCACAACTTGGAGTGAGAAGAATGTGCAACTAGCACCCGGTATGGTGGTGGGAGAAGCTGCAAATGCCACTACAGAGCTTTCATCACGCATCACACAGTAGATAATATCTGAAGCTCAGCATCATGGTCTTCTTTGAGGTTACTGCTCATCTGTTTTTTGTTTTTTCCTTTCCTGGGCTGAATTTCAGGAAAACCGCTCAGTACCACACAAGGGTCAGTTTGGGTTGGCTGGACAATGTGTGAAGATGTTGGGAGCAGTGTCATGGTGACTAGAGGTGGCCACCACTGCTGTGCCTGGGTCATGTGACTCTGAGAGCACTGAGTTTATGCACTGTGTACTCGTTTATGTCTGATCCTTTCTAGGCCTCAGCAGCCGGCCACAGACTTGCTCTTTGGCCACAGAAAGAACCTTCTGGTACTTGTTTTGCCCATTTCTGGATGGCCACTCACCTAACTATGTCAGAGTTAGCCGCACTCTAGTTTAAAATGCATCAATGATGGAAGTCAATGCCACTCTGGGATAGTCTTCTGCATAGTCAGCTCACCTCCTGCAACTTGTCTCTACTTAGGGGAGATGGAGGCACAGGGGTCTGCACTTTGTATTCCCTCAGTGGCACTGTGCTCTTCCCCACATGCAGTAACTGCTAAGTATGTTCTCCCCATCATGTTCTCCCTGCAGCCTCTCAAAACTTTATTTGCTTAACGTCTAATGAAATGTTTATATTTGGACCATGCTGTGAAAACAGATATATATTTTAAAAGCCTTATTGAAAATCTCTGTGGAAGACCAAGATTTCCTGTGGTGTAATAATACTTCTCCTTCTGTGAGAAAGGGAGAAAGCATCCCACAGAGTGTGGCAGGTGTTGGTAGTTATTCACATCTGGATGTGGACCTAGAGAGGCTCAGCACAGCTTCTCTTATCTCAGTGAGGAGGGAGGGTGGATGCACTCAGAGTGAGTCCTGTGCATATGGCCAACATACATGGGGGCTTTTACTCCGGTTCTTTTTTTTTTTTGGAGGAGGACGGGGTCCAGTGATGGGAACAGGTTGCCAGAGATCTTAGGCTGGGGAGAAGTTTGAGGTAAGGACAAGGTAGAAAAAAAATTCCAGTTTGACTATTTAAACCCATATATGGGCAGAAACAGAGTAAGGAATTTATTTGTGTGCTTTGTACATTTTCCTCACTTAGAAAGAGTGAGTGTGTATGAGAGAGAGTGGGGGGGAAGGAGAGGGGAAGGGAAGAGGGAGATTGTTAGCTTTAGAAATATTCCAGTATTGTCAGGTACAAGGGAAATGTTTTCTCTATGTATTTTTTGTCAGAAAACTGGGTTATCTGTATGGATGGAAGGTTGGGGCCTGGAAGAGAGACAGTTGCTATCCAAGATTCTGTCCTGAGTGTCATCTTGGGTACATCAACTCTTTGAATAGGGCATTTCTATCTCATTCATTCCAACAGATTTGAAAATTTTCAGTGTGTGTGTGTTGTGCATTTACAAATTGGCAAAATAGAAAGTTTTTTTTCAGAAAACAATTCAGAGTATGTGAATTAAAAAATATTATTGCTATATTTAGGTTACAACATAACTAACAATTTCTCCCATCCCATGTCCCTTTGCCCCTCTACCCATCCCCACACAGCCCTCTTAGCTTTCTCTTTTCAAATTCATGGCATTTCTAATAAAAAAAAAGATGCTGCTTTCTTTCCCCTACATGTCCACACACAACCTGTTCTGCTCATTTTTGGTGTAATAACTTGTCTTCCAGAAGTTAAATTCAGATGAAGAGTCCTTCTGAGATCGTGCTCATGGGCTTTGGTGGACCAGTGAAGTCCTTGGTGTGTGGATAAAATTTGTATACATCTTCAAAATGTGTATTTAATGGCAAGGAAGTCCACAGCTTACATGGATTCGGATAGGGGCCTCAGGCTCCCTGATGATAGAATACTGATAATATGCTATCTGGAGCCTTTAGCAGTGAGTCCAGCAAGGGAGATAAGACATGGGAATAAATGACTTTCAAAGACGGAAAGCATGTCCAGGGCACTCTGAGCCAGGGAGATGACCTTGGGCGATGCCAGCTTACTGAATCTTAAGAATGACTGAGATGTGCACAGAAAAGCCAATGAAAGGAGTGAGCTTGGAATAGTTAAGAAAAGTCAACTATAAAGTAACAAATAACAACTTAGTTATTTGCAAGCCTTTACTTAAACAATATAAAGATATCCAGATGATATTGATGACTAAGTACATTTTGTTCACCGGGTACGAAAACCTTCAAAATGGAACGGAGCAGTGTGAATCCCTGGTCTCCTCTGTTAGGCTGCATTTGTCTCGTTTGACAAGCGCACATTGGCTGTCACTGTCTCACACCGTGGCCATGTTCTGTCAACTGTCATAATGTCTTATCTAGACAATGAGCCGGTGAGGTTTTGCCGCAGTGTACATAGAGATTGAAATCTAAAACTCAGTGGTTCTGACCAACCTTCTATTCTTCGTGTGCAATCTTGCTTGAAGTGTCTCACATTGACCACTAGATGGCAATCCTACATAGGCAAGCCCAGCATCTACCTGCTGTACTATATAGGCTGGCTGGGATTCTCCGTAACCCTGGAGAGAGTGAGTGATCTCCTAGCTTGATGAACGAGCTGATGGAAGGGCCAGAATGTCAAATAGAGTTGTCTAAAGAGACTTTCAAGAAATCAAATCGATGATATCTGAGGTGACAAAAAGCAGGAAGTGCCTGTCTGCCTTTCACATTTACATTTAAAAAAAATCGAGATGCCTCAGGAATGACTATTGCTGAGCCACAGGTACAGTATATAATTAATATGAAACTTGACTTCTTACCTCCTTCCAAAGCAGATTCTTTTCTGTCATTTCTGTTTTCTTTAGCGAGCTTCTGTTTTCCAGGCTTCTGGACTGAGAGCTTTCTGAATCCTAGCTTTGACGTATTAGTCTCCGTCTCCTGCTATAACCTCACATCGTACTGTTCGTTTATCCATCTGGCTTCCTGACTCCATTCCCCCCTTGTCTCAATGTTATCACGTCTGTATTATTAAAATGATAATTATGTAAAAATTTTAATGGAAAATAAAAATTGAGAAGTAAATAAAAATTTAATGGTGGTTGCATAAAGATCAACACCATGGCTCTATAGTTGGTCTGTCTCAAACAGTTTCCTCTTTCCAATAATGAAGACTGACACCACTTGTAAATTGTGGTTTACTCGTGGTACCTGTTCCACGCTTCTGAAAAGATCTTCTCTGAGCTCCACTTCAGCTTCTGTTGTCAGAAGCTGTGGGACTAGGAAGGATCTTCCAAGAGCTTGGGATGCCATGTCCCCAAATGGCTCAAGTCTCAAGCTCTTTCTGGGTCCAGGACTGTACAAGCCTCTAAAAGTCCTAAGAAGAGAGAGCAGCAGTTTGCTGTGTGTTGAAGTGCCTTGAAAGAGGTGGGAGTTTGGGAACTGGGTTTCCAGTTGATTTCTACTGTATTTTGACTTAGCAAGTGGTTTTCATTTAAGTTGGCCTGCAGTCTCAACAGTTGCATGGTAAATAAATAAATAAGAGGAGAGGGGTGATTAAGACAAGACTCCGAATCCTGGTTATGGTTCTCAGCACTCCAATGCCAAACAGACCCACAACATGGGGATTTTATAAACAGCACTTAAAGATTTGTTGACATTTGCTTGGCTTCTTCTCACTCCTTCATAGCCAAGCTTGAACTTTATACGACAGCCACCTAATTTCTGTTACTTGTTCCAGAGTCACTGAAAAATTTAGCTTACACTCTAATCCAATCTTGTGCACACAGAGAGTACAGCTCTTGCCTAACTTCTTATATTTACTGATCTCCAGAGGCAAAAGGTTTTGATATTTTGCTACTTATTGAACCTATATAGTACAGATGCTTCTGTTCTGACTCTGCTGCGGAGAGGAGGATTTGGGTTTTCCCTCTGTCCCCATTTGTTTGACATTAGTGATGTACTGGCCTAAAAACATATTGGAGCTGTTCATCTGAAATTCATGTCTAACTGGGTTTATTGTATTTTTTATATTAAATCCCAGAAACCTAACTGTCAACCACCCAGGAGCAATCTGTCCTAACATTTAAGTTATAATAAAGTTCCCCTTTTTGGCTTGGTCACTTTTCAAGGCTTTTGTTCTGAGGGTCATGTGGGTCTAACCACATATCCATTACCCTAAACATTTCTTGCCTTTGTTTCCTTGGACTGCAGTATGTTTGGTTTTAGTGGTTGCATTGCTCACCACTTTACCTTCACACATACTCTGCTGTGGAACTCTCAGGCAGTGTTGATCTTACATCACTGGTCCTGTTGCCTGCCCAGCATGTTAGTTCCCCCCTACTTCATCTTGCAACTGGATCCCTGCTCCCTCAATACCTAGAGTGATATATTTAGGCCTCTGTTATCTGTGTTTTTGTTTATTCCACATTTGAGTGTGAACTCTGGGAGAAAGTTTGCTTGAACAACAAATAGAAAACTGACACACACAGGGAGACATTTACTTTCTATTCTCTCATGATGGTGACCTTGGCCAAGAATGAGATTACAGGTTAGGAAAGAAAGAACAGGCTTACATAGTGACAAAGAGTGACATGTCATTTTCAAGTCTGCTTCTTACCATTCCAGGCATTCTGAAATTTACCTTGGTCTACATTTCAGTGTAAGCCATTGTTGATTGGTTGATCTGGATGGCAGTGAGGAATGATGCAGTTTTGGAGATATGTTAGAAGAAAATATCCAAATCCAATCAACTAGTAACTGATGTTAATAATTAGTATCCACCAAGAATGTTGTCTTTCACCGTGGAACTTAAGATGAGCAAATTATGTTTTTACTTCTGTATTAGTTGACATTACAGAGATTATGTCTTATAAATAAGTTACTGAAAATGTCCAAAATATTTCAAAACTCAAATGACACTTTTTTTTTATTATTGCACCAATACCCCTGAAACTGGGTGAAATTTGAGCCCAGTTTACATTTAAAACTTGGATTTCAAATTAGACATGGCGGTTCATGTTTGTATTCTCAGGACTTGGGAGTCTGAGGAAGACAGCTGTGAGTCTGAGGCTAGGCTAGGCTACAAAATGAGACCTTCTCTAAAACAACAAAGCAACAAAGACAAAATAAATAAATTAATAGAAAGTACAAATAAAAATAAATAAAAATTGAACTAAAATATTTTTTAATGGTGTTTTTTTTCTTTTGTCAAAAGCAAATAAAGGCAACCAAATATTTGTTTTGACTATGTCCTTTCTTTAGAGCTCAAATTTAGTTAGTAAAACTCAAATTTAGAATTTGGGTAAGTTGTTTTACAAGAAAATATGGAGCCTTGACATACAGGCTTTGGAATTTAGCCCAGTACAGGTTTGAATTAGTTCTCCCAATAACTACATTTAACCTCATGAAGTATTATCCCTTAAATGGATTTTTTGGAGGGATAGTAAATATATCAAAACCATAAATATAATGGTCTCGGAAGTGCATTAAGCTAGCTGTCTATAAGAGTGTCAGAGAAAGTACACATCTTCAATGTTGTGCTTCTCCTTCTGAAACCTGCATGGCTGATGGAGAGGGCCCAGGGAGAACGGTATCTCAACCTAACCACAGCTCACTCTTTCCTCCTGTGAGAAAATTCTAGAGACCTTTCAGAAGAAAGGTGCACACCACATTTACCGAGTATCTCATTTTTGAGCACAGAGAATGTTTAAATAGTTTTTAAAGATTAAAAACATCAATGATATGTTATTTTTCTGAAAATTGTTTTAGTTGTACTCAAAAAGAATATCTTCCTCCCCAAGGAAAAGCTTTTTCTTTTTACTCCTGAAAAACACACTCTCTGAAGGAACCTAGGTCACCTGTCTCCTAAGTAGTCCCAATGAGAGGTTAATGGCAGTTGCTACCACCATGAACAACCTATGCTACTGAAGAGATTGCACCTCCCAGTTTCACATGCTGCTTCTGCATCAGTATCTTAAATTTTTTCCCCAAGAAGCAGTTAAGCATTTTCTCCTTGTTGTGTAGCTGAGCCGAGCCAATAATTACACGACTGCACAATACCTTGACTGTAAAGATGTGAAAAAGTCTTAGTTAGCAAACATCTGTTCAAAACTATTTTTTTTAATCTAAAAAGATAACGGGAAGCACTGCTCTCTGCCTTCACCTTCCTTTCTGCACCAGTTCTTTGACATGTCTGCTGGCACTTATCATTTGATTAGGGAATTTGTGAGGAGTCTACTTTTAATAGGATTATCAAAGCAAAATGTGGAAATTATGGATACCATGAATAATAATATCTGAATTTTTCTTATGAAATAAAAATGGAAGATGATGTACTAGTTTCTGTTTTTTTCCTTGGGTCTATTTTGGTCTGTTTCTTTTCTGAAGCTGGATTTTATTTGAAGGCTTCCTTTTATTTTTAAAAAGCAGCCAGTACTGCAAGCAGAAATTGCTGGAGTGGACGTGAGTTTTTTTCACATCAGTGCATGGAATATTTTCCATGTCACTAATCCCCAGTGGGTGCATTTACCTACATTAAATGGAATATTTCTAAACATTACCGTTTCTACCAAAGTTATTTGATAGATCACTATTATTTATTGATATTGTGTAAGTCTTTCTGCCAGTGTAATCTTAATAAGTCATTACAGGTCCAATGGGTAAGCTGTTTTTTTCCATTTCCCAAGCTTTAACGCCTGTGCTGTAAAGATTTGGCATTTAATAAATCACTGGAGGGCCAGCAAACACATTATATTCCTGTAGTCGAGGCTGTCTAGACAAAAGTGCATGGAGAGATCTTTCCACTCTAAGTAGCGGGAGAGCATTTGTTTGCCACAAATTGGCTCTGAATCAATTGCTCAGAAACTTGGCATCTCCAGGCCTACTTGGATGCAGGAGGAGGGCAAGACTAAGTGTTGCATGGGGTGCTGTTCTGCCTTCTAGTTTAATTGAATAACCGAGTGGCAATGTCTAAGAAACAACATTCCTATGGGAAAATGGCTTCAAATTTCCTTCTTTTCAGAATTGGGAAATACAATATGAGCCTTTCTCTTCCATGGCCTTTATTTATGAAAATATGTGTAGGGGTTTTAGCTGGACAAATGACACTATTAAGGGGTGTGTAGAAGTAAAAACAGGAGTGTTTCTCCCTGATAGGCATGTAATATGTGTGCATTTGTATGTTTATCTTGTTCCCCACTGTGAAGGGCTATAGTTTGTGGGAGAATGAGGGAGGGGACGGTGTCATGGAGATGGAGTGCACATTTCATGGCTGATGCACTTGAAGCATAGCTGAGTGCCTTTCTGAGGGAATCTTCCTCTAACAATGGTGTGTTCTGGTCTGATTTTCCCCTTTCAAGCAGGCTACTATTGGCCCTTTAAACTATTGTATTCTTAGAATAATATGTGGTGCGGCTTGTCTCCTGGACTGATCATATTCTGTTGCTTACTATACACATTATATTGCTCATTTTTAACCTCTCTGCACTCCCAGCCTGCTTCCGTAGCAGGCAACATTCTCATGTAGTGTATTCCACTTAACAGGTCTTTTTAAATTTAAGGTGGTTTTGACCAAAAACCTGGTAGTAGTAAATTGAGTCACTTAAGTTATAAAGAGACTGATAAAATAGAATTTCAATTACATAACTTACTGGTATGATTTTTGGCCCCTTCAATAGAATTGACTCTCTTTGGTTTCATCTGTGCATAAAAACAACCCCACCATAGGTATTCCTTGAAAAGGCCCCATTCTGCAGCTGATATGTACAGGTTTTTTGTTTTTTGTTTTTTGTTTTTTTTGTATGAACATCTTTTATTTTTTTTCAGCCTCCAGTATCCACTCTGCACGTTATTGAATTTGGCCTCAAAATCTAGTTTTTCATTTCAAGACATTTTAATGCTGAAGAAACTGTCAGACATGAATAAGTGAATATATTTGGAGGATGGGATTGAGCAGTGATGACACTCAAGTCTCCTATTGCTGGAGACTGGAAGGAGTATTTCTCATCACCAGTACTGAGGTGCTCTTTAAGCGTTCCACATCCTGGACAGAGAATGGTTTTCAGTCGTGACAGCAATTCCTCCTCACTTCTCTAGACTTCAATCTCACTATTTCTTGAAATGACTGTACAGTGTCACTCTTAATGCTTTGTGTATTGGTCTTTGATTAAAAACAAAATGAAACAGAACTGGTTCAATCTGAAATCATGAATATTTAAACCATGCCATCTTCTAGTAAGGTGTTATATTGATAGTCATCTATTCTGTAAATATGATCCAGTACTGACGTGGCTCCCTGGGAGACTGGATAATCTAGTGCTGTTATTACCTTTTAGTTGAAATATTCTTGCAACATTCAAGAAGTAAGCACAACTTCCAAGTCTCAAGAAATCCCTGATGCTTATGTGACTCATAAAGTCCTTCTTCCAAGTAGTTGCTGGGGAGAGGGGAGTAGCTGGAGAGCTGCCTGCAAGAAACATGGCGAGCTGTGGGGATGAAGCTCTCATGAGTCATCACTCATGCCAAGAAGATGCTTTTCATGATGAATCTGTCTTCAACTCATCTATACTTTTACAATTAACTATTCTCCCATACTCTTGTAAGAAAACCAATGATCTCTCAGGTCCTCTGAACTAGACATGAAATGGAAAGTCAGAATCTGAGGTCAAATTCGAATAGTTTCGTTAGTCTAACTCTGATGGGTTTCCTGGGGTAAAGAGATATTTGTTGTATGTAAGAGTCATACAATATGTCAGGCATGTCAAATGGAGGAAAGGTAACAAAAAGTTCCCCCTTTCTCTGAGTCAGCACATGAAACAATTTCAATCCAAAATAGTGAGGAAGGTTCTCAGATTAAGGTTGATTTATTTAATTTCTATAATCTATGTGATATTGGTCCATACAGGTCATTCAAGACTTTCAAAAGTAGAATGAAGAAATAGAAAGTTATTTATGATAAAAAATAGTTGGGGGTAGCAAAAGGCAAATAAAAGATGAAAAGGTTATTAGGGAAATTTTGTATTAACCTGTAGCATAATCTATTTTTTTAAAACTGTTTCCTGATTCTGATTTTTTTATTTCAAATTATCCAAGTACAGATATTTAATAATTAACTTTATATGAGCTACATGGAGATGTTGAGTTTTAATTCTTCATAATTAATTATTGAAATCAATAGTTTTATCACCGATAGTATGAGTATAACAATTTTATAAATTTATTTTTTTTCTTTAGTGTAGAAGAGAAAAAACTGGAAGGATATCTCATGATACGAAAATATTTCTCTTAGAAGTAAAATTCAAGATTGCTTTAGAAAACATTTTCCTTTTTTTCTATTTTCCATATGTCTAGAGCATAAGGATGCCCAGAGTAAATTCAACCTAGGGGTCATGCTAAAAAGCCAACAGAACCAAAGAACTTTCATGCATGATTGGCAAATCTCAAGAGTGCTAATTTAAAAGAATGCTAATAAGCAAAGATGTTTCTTCGAGTTTGGAATGCTTACCTAAAATCTTGCAGCTGCCAGTTGGAGCTGTGAACTTTGGTCTAGCTCTGTTGGCATCTAGCTTCTTCTTCTTTGGTCCAGATGTATCAGTGCTGGGAACACAAGGGATGAGATTCGGTGTTCCTAGGTTATATGGACATAGCTAGTTTGGAGAAATGGGGAAACCTCACAGCCTTATTTATGCTGATCTTAGAGGCTCTTATTGAAACTAAATTCCATGGCAGAGCTGTTGTTGTGTGAGATAGGTGCCAAGAATCACTGAAGTTATATCCCAGAAAGGTAACAAGTTGCTTTTGGCTGCACTAATGGTGTTTAAGCGTGGATAACAGTTTTGTGACAGCTTTGATACATATTGATTCACTTAAGTCTCATGACATACAACCACATTAATTATGAGTATCATCAATAATTCATAGTGGAGGCAACTGAGGGAAACAAAACAATTTTTACAAAGCCGTACAAAAGTCTGAAGAGCCAGGCTTCTAATCTATTCATTCCTCTTCTTTTTGTAATTGTTATGTTGTAACACTGTAATCTGTTCAAAGTGGCAGTGGGTAACATAAGCAGGCCTTATACAGTGTATGATAGAACATGTTTTTAAGAAATGAAGTACAGAGTAGTTTCAACATATACAGAGTTGAAAATGTCGCCCTCAGGAACCAAAGAGGCCACATCTCATCCCTCTGTCTTGTTTCCTACAGTGTCATGTTTAAATATCTTATATTCACTTTAACTGCTACATTTTCCTTTTGCATATGGCTGAAAAAGGCCACCGAAGCTCAGCTCTTCACTAGAACTTAGAAAGTCACGATTGAATGTACTTTCATGGGTGCCAGAAGGCTCAGTCATCTGAAAGGAAGGCAGAGAGTGTGAATGCCAAGGAGAATGATATTCTTTGAGAATGGGTCTATGTAGAGAGGTAACAAAATGTCTACTGCAAAAAGGCATGCTGAGAAATTTAAGGGTAACATATTTTCATTAGATCTTGATGATCAGACACTACGGATAGTGGTATCACTCTTTGTTGAGCAGACCTATATCTCTTCTTTAGAACTCTGCATAAAGATTTTGAATCTCTCTTCTAGCCATTTAATTGAAGTCATGTGACTTATTTCGGAGTGTGAGATGCCAGTAGAGGTCCTGTGTATCACCTACACGCTCAGGTAAGAATTAGCCTATGGTTCTTCATGTAGTCTTCCTCTGCTGTGGTACTTGATTATCAAGGTCCTGACAGACAGAACAAACAGGGTCTGGAGCAGACCTTCATGTTCCAATAATAGAGATGTAAGATTGAAAAAGAAAATAGGCATTGCAATTCAAACCCATTGAGATTTCAGGGTAATGTTTTCAATATTTTGAAAAACAAACATGTCATAAACTAAATTATATAAAATTGAGGCAGTAACAGAAAAAATGGGGAAAATATTCTCTTGGTTGAAAACTCTGTTTCATCAGTGATTCTATTGAACAAATAGATTCTTTTTTTAATAAAAAATAAAATGTTATAAGATAAAACAAAATCTAACGTTGGATTTTCACAAAACAGAGAGAAAAGAGCCCATGAGAAGAGACAAGAAAGAGGTACACTCATTATCACACTCAGGATTCCCATAAAACACAAAACTGGAAGCCTTTACACACACACACACACACAGTTACACACACACACACAGGACCTATAGTATAAAATGAGAGAAGAAAAAAATATTTAAGGTAAAAAAACATAAAAAGTAATAAGATAAAAATTTAAAAAATGAAACCTTGCCATGACATCATGAGACAAGGAATCTCCAAAAATATGTTGGGTTCAATTTCTATTGGTTGTCTACTGCTGAGCATGTGGCCTACCTGACAGAGTCATTTGTTTCCTCAAAGAGACTTCCTTGCAAGTGAATATTAGTTGCAGATTGCTTCCTACTTGAGGATGGAAGTATGTGTCCACTTCTCCTTTCTGCTCTAGTTCCCCATCTTGTGCAGACCTGTGAAGGCCCTGTAGATGCTGTCTGAGTCTCTGAATTCATGAGTACATCAATCATATTGCTTTACAGGGTTTCATGGTGTCCTACACCTCTTTTGCCTCTTACATTCTTTCTATCTCTTTTACATTTCCTTAACCGTGAGGGTAGGGATTTGATAGAGATGTTCATTTTAGGGATGAGTGTTCCAAGGTCTCTCAGTCTTTCCATAAAGTATAACATAATGTCTCTGTGTTTTCATCTGCTGCAGAGGACAGGTTCTCTGAAGTTGTCTGAGCAAGGTATTGACCTATGTATATAATGTCATTAGGAGTCATTTTATTGTTAGGTTATTTATGTTGGACACTATTATTTGATTTTACCCTAGGTCCCTGGGCTATCTAGTCTTGGAGTCTTGATCACCTAAGTAGTGTCAAGCTTGGGTTCTTTCTCATGGAGTCTTAAGTCAAATCAGATACTGGTTGGATAATTCTACGATTGTGCTACCACCGCCCTAGGCTATCTTGCATGTAGATCAAAGGTCTAGTGTTTGGGTTGGTGTTTATGTTCTTCCTTTGATAGGATGCTGACTACTTTTCTGTATAAAAGACACTGAATGTAGAGGTGAAGTATCTATGTAGGCAGTAGCTTGACATCTCCATGCTCAGTGAGTTGTATAGGTGTTATCTTCAGCAGTGGTGTTTTGCCATCAGTTTGTGGAGAGCAATCTGGAGTCTTGGACACAGCCTGAGTTGTTTAGGGGTTACCATGGGACCTCTTTGGCCAACCACTCTGTTATATGTAATCCAATCTTGGTATTGGAATCTTAATTTTGTGACAAGAGATTCCAGTTGTGGGCCTGTCTTTTCCATTACTTGGCAATTTCAGGTAGATAAGTTTCATATATGTATATATTTTAGGAAGCTTCTACTATATTAAGTTTCCATACCACCCTTCAACTGGCCCTTAATTTTATCTGTGTCTCCCCACACTTCTTCCCTCATCCCCTTCTTCAGTCCTAATCTCCAATTGATCCTCTCATTATAGATTCTCCATTTCCATCTATCCATAAGTATCTATTTCCCTTTCTAAGGGAGGTCTATCTTTACCCTCTACCACATCCTTTACTCTATGCGTAATCCCTGTGGTTCTATAGATTATAACTTGGTTGTCATTGACTTGTCAGCTAATATTCATATATAAGCAGATACATGCCATATTTTTCT
The DNA here is from genome assembly GCF_004785775.1 of Grammomys surdaster. Classification (NCBI taxonomy): domain Eukaryota; kingdom Metazoa; phylum Chordata; class Mammalia; order Rodentia; family Muridae; genus Grammomys; species Grammomys surdaster. The sequence goes on along the minus strand of NW_021604702.1, from coordinate 2,643,233 downwards.
TTCTTGGTCTCTGTTATCTGACCCAGGATGATTGGCTTGTTTTCTAGTTCCGTCCATTTACCTGGGAATTTTATGATGTCATTTAAAAATGACTGAATAATACTCCACTGTGTAAATGTACCACATTTTCTTTATCCATTCTCCTGTTGAGGAACAACTAGGTTTCCAATTTCTGATTATTATACAGAGAGGAGCAGTGAGTATGAATGAGCAAGTGTCTCTGTGGTAGGATGAAACTTCCTTTGTATACATGCCCAAGAGTGGTATAGGTGAATCTTGAAGTAGATTAATTCCCTTCTTTCTGAGGAACTGCCACACTGATTTCTATTCTGGTTATATGAGTTTGCACTTCCACCAGCAACTTATGAGTGTTCCTCTTACTTCACATCCATTCTAGCATGATCTGTAACTTGTTTTGTTGGTCTTAGCCATTCTAATAAGTGTAAGAAGAAATCTCAAAGTAGTTTTGATTTGCATTTTCCTGAAGGCTAAGGACGTTGAGCACTTCTTTAAGTGTTTCTCAGCCACTTGACTTTCCTCTGTTGAGAATTCTTTGTATAGGTCTATGGAATATTTTTCAGTTGGATTATTTGTTTTATTTATATCTAGTTTTGTGAGTTCTTTGTATCAGATGTAGAGTTGATAAAAATCTTTTCCCATTCTATAGGTTTCTACTTAGTCCAAATAAGAATGTCCTTTCCTGCACAGAAACTTCAGTTTCACGAGGGAGGTCCCATTTATTAATTGTTGATCTTAACTTCTGTGCTAAAGGTGTTCTGTTCAAAAATTATTTTCTTTTGCCAAAGAGTTCAAGGTTATCTTCCAGTTTCTCTTCTATCATATTAGGTTTTATGTTGAGGCCTTTGATCCACTTGGAGTTGAGTTTTGTGCAGGGTGAAAAGTATAGATGTACACGTAGCAATCCAGTTTGATCAATGACATTTGTTGAAGATATTACCTTATTTTCTAGTATGTAATTCTGTCTTTAAAAAATCCATTTATGTTTAAAACACACTGTTTACATGTGTGTGGATTCATGTTTGGGTCTTGAATTCAATTGATCAATGTGTCTGTCTTTATGCCAACACCATACTGATTTTATTACTATAACTGTAATACAACTTGAAATTGGGGATGATGATACCTCCAGAAATTCTTTTATTAATCAGAATTGTTTTTGCTATCCTTTATTATGTGTGTATTCTATATGAAGCTATATATTGACTTTTTTAGAAGTGTGAAGAATTTAGATGCGTAAATTCTAATGCTATTGTGTTGCGATACAGTTGGACTGTTTACTGGTGAGTCCTATATTTGTTGATTTAACTAATCATGAATAAAAAGTATTTAAAAAGTGGAATCTGTCTTGAACATGTAGAAACTTTCTGTCCTTATTCTCAAAGAAAACTCAGTAATAGTGTACTATGTAGTGTTTACATAGTGTTAGATACTATAAATAACCTAGAGATGATTTAAAACATATAGAAGATTAAATACATGTTGTATGTAAATGGATGACTTTTTATATTTGGGACCTAAACATTTTTCGATTTTTGTATTTGTAGTCAATCTTGGATTCATTTCCCTTCATACATCAATTAGAAACTAACTGTGTATTTAATAATATCCTAAGGCCATGTCTAGGCAAAGCAATGAGAATCTCAAGGTGATTCTTTAGTTCTCAATAGCTCTCTTGTCTGTATGGTCTCTTACTACAGAGCCCTATATCATTAAGATGGCTCATTATTTTAATGTGGATGCCCTTGGTTCCAGAACTCATTTCTCTATATCCCCTTCTTTAATGTCATCTTTCAGGCTCAGTGTTTAGATGCTAAAATAATAATTTTCTCAGATTCTATTATAGTACCATTCAGTAGGAATATAACATATGCTGTGTTTTGTAATTTAATTGTGTCTACAATTAAAAGAAGAAAGTAAAAAGGAAATTTTTAATGATAAAATGCATTAAATCTAATATTCTCAAAATTACAATTCTATATATTTGTAATACAAAAAGCATTCTGTTTATTTGTTTGTTTGTTTTGAGATGAGGTTTTGCTACTGTCTGCAGGCTAGTCTGGCCTTGAGCTTACAGTCCACCATCTCCTGCCTGCTAGGGTGCTGGGCTGCTCCAAAATTCCTTTTTTTTACATAATCATTACTGGGGATATTTTTTAATCTTTTGATTTCCAACAGCTCTTTGAAATCATGTTGTGACACATCTCATTTTGAACCAACCATAGTGTAGCTGCTGGTAAGATGCTTGTGCTCTGGTAAGGAACATCTCACTTGTGCTCATGTAAGTATCTTAAAATGCATTGGATTACACATATTAGAAGACATGAAGATAGAAGGAAATCATGTTGGAAAGAAGGAGATAAGAAGGCAATCAGCAGGAACGGTGAGGCGAGGCAAACATAATGGGGCAAATATGATCAAAATACTTTCTACACATGTATGATAATGCCAAGATAAAACCAATTACGTATACCTAGCCCAAAAAGAGCAAAAGGGAAAGTCCTAATACACTGCAGCTGCATCCCCACTCAGTACCCTGCCCTGAGTCTCTCTATCTGCCTGAGGATGCTGTTTGATCTTTTCTTCATCTGGTGTGATGCTGTGGCCTGGCTTCCCTGCATAAATCCTGAATAGATTTGGGGGCATTGCTTTAGTTGGTAGAGAATGGATGTGTAGCCTTGGGGGGTTAGTGGGGTTGCAATTTTATAAAAAGTATCAGCTACTCCTGATGGTGCTTATTTGACCCAAAACAGATGATTGATGGTCAGAGTCTCAGAGGGAAGTGGCCTCACAGGACTGAGGATACTAGTGCTTGGGGTATAGAAAGAGATCACTCTCTCTCTACTTGATTTCTTTTCTTTACCCTCTGCCTTTTCTGGCAATAGGTGTGATTTTATTGCATTTCCAGAGAGAGAGAGAGAGAGAGAGAGAGAGAGAGAGAGAGAGAGAGAGA
>NW_021604702.1:2597992-2640252 GCF_004785775.1 Grammomys surdaster | reverse complement strand
GAGAGAGAGAGAGAGAGAGAGAGAGAGAGAGAGAGAGAGAGAGAGAGCAATTAATATTAAACTTGAGAGAAGAGCCTGGTAAAGAAAGTTAGAAGAATCTGTCTAAAAACAAAACAAAACAAAACAGTGTTTAAAGTAATCCTCTAATGGCTTCTCCAAGCCAGATTTAAATCCTTATACAAAAGAGTAATTTAAATGATTCATAGGAAAAGTCAAGTGAATCTATCCAATCATCAGTCAGTATGCCAAATAATGGCGTTAGAAGAATTGCACATCAAAGGGGAAAATCAAGTTATTTCACATAGCAACCGGGTTGTTATCCAAATTGAATAATCAAAATGAGAAAAAGTTATGTCCTCCACGGCCATAAATCAACAATAGTGGGCTCTACTGCATTTTTAATTGGCAGCATCTCGCCTTTCATACGCCCAAATATGGATCCAGGAAGCATCTCTTTAGCTGCCTGGGCATTTTTATAATGCTTATCGTTATAAAACTGCAGAATCAAGAGAGGTAAAAATGGGACCGCAAGAGACAAAAGCTTTTGTGAGGATTGTAAATTATATGCATTAATGTCATTAAGTCATTACAAAATTCAATTTCTATGTGGGTTTAAAGCCAATTTTTAAAGTCAACTACCTACCAATTAGTGCAAAAATAAATGTGGCTCTTATGAGAATTAGTCTTCAGGTTTGAGGAAGATTTGTTTGAAATGTTAAGGGTTTATCCAAATGAATGCTGGGGTCAACAAATGTTTCACATCAGAAAAGTGAGTATTTGTGAAAATAACTGAAACATATCGTCTTTTATAGGAGGCAGCTGTTTTATGATGTGTAGATTTAGAAGAGCTTAATAATTTTTGATTCTTGTTTTGATAATTGGATGGAATCCATACCACTGATAAAATAATCCTCTTGAATCTACCTGGGTTGTGTCCTGCAGAAACAGCTGTTTCAGCAGACCCACTCGTGCTCAGGAATCCAGGGCACTATTGTCGGTGGGGCAGACAACCGCCTACTCCTGTCAGAGGCCAGGAGTGGCTGTAGGGATGTTCAGCTTTCTCTTCTCTCTGTGTGCCAAGGTGGTCAGAGGAGGTCTTGCATTTGGGAGGAAGAGGTCAAATAGGAAGTTTCTGCTACTGTCGACTGGAAGCCATTACTAGTTATTGTATTTACAATCGACAGATCCCATGCTAGGCGTTGCCTTAGTGTAAAGTGAAACTCCACATCGTTCTGTTCTGAAATTATGACTATTCAAATCAGCAGAAAGTGAAACGAGCTATTTCCCTGTAGTGTTCATCAATGCTAACTCTTCCCATAAGGCAGAAAATTTAGAGAAGCCAAGGGCTTGAGTGAGCCAAGGGCTTGAGTACCTTGAGTGAGAGGCGGGGCAAGTACCTTCCTAATGCTGCGCCTTTAATGCAGTTCCTCATGTTACGGAGACCCCCAACTGTAAAATTATTTCTGTTGCTGTTTCATAACTTTAATTTTACTGTTAGGAACTGCAATGTAAACAGTGGATATGCAGGATGTCTGATATGTGATTCCTGTGAAAGAGTCATTGGAACCCCAAAGGGGTCGCAATCCCATGGGGATCTAGGGGCTACTATGGCTTGGGTGGAACTGATTGGTCTATGACTGACTCTAGATTTTTTAAGAACCTGTTTCTCAAATTTAGCAACAACTTTAACTTAAACCCTCTTATTTCCCCAATGGAAAATAAGCAAGCAAGCGAACAAGCGAACAAACAAGCAGGGAGGCAGGAAGGCAGGTGGGCGGGCGGGCGGGCGGCAGGCAGGAAGGCAAGGAAACAAGAAAGCAAACAAGCAAAAACCACAGAAAACTTGACTGTGTCAAATGGAACCAGGATGTCAAGCCAGTGCAGATAGGCTTGGATTACATTGACTGGTTTAGAACTCCAGAACATCTTTTAATTAAAAGAAAACTTCATAATCATAATTTCTTGCCTAGGAAAAGAGTTTGGCTGGCCTTTTAAGTAGAACTTAGTTACTCATCTCGTCTCATTTGATACGAGTCCTGGTCCAGGTCTAGGTCCATCTTGCTTAGGACAGAGTATTTTCTTAGCTGTGAAATATTCTTCTGAGTCTTTAGTCATTTAAATGCTGTTCTGAATGTAGATTTTATAGTAAAGCTATCTCTAATTCCTTTTCCCTGAAGCCATCTCCCACGTAGTTTTTAAAGCTCATCAATATAAATGTTCTTGTCTATCTTATTTGTTTTTCTTGTTTAGAAGGGGAAAAGGGAGATTGATTGCAAGGGTCATAAACGTAATGATGCATTTAATGAAAGCATGTATTTTATAGATAAAATAAACTTTAAAAAATAACTTGAAACCAGCACCAAAATTAGTGGAATAAAATGACCTCCAGAAAGCAATTTCTTTGTACTTAGGTCATTTGGACCCTTTGCATGTTTTTTTATATATTTATTTTTAAATTTGTTTTTCAAATTTTCATTTTGGCAACTTTTATTCTTGTTCCTCCAAAACTCGTGTAAAACTTTGACAATTTCAGATGGGCCTTGTCACATTCTGAAATTTATCCGACTTATATTTTTAGCAGCATGAAATCCCATTGCTTTGCAGAAATACTTAAACCTTTTCTATATTAGCATAAGTATTGTGTGCCCTGTATAAGCTGGGCTGTATTTAGACCCCAAGCTTCCTGTTTTCGTGTATGTTGCAGCAACCAAAAAGGCTCTAAGACAACTGAATTGCTTTCAGTTCAAGTCCCACATGGACTTTGAAACTTCTAGACTCTTGAGCCTCTGTAATTCTACATGGGGGGATGCTTGTGCTGTTGTTGGAAGAACGGAGAAACTGACTACAATGGGGATGCTTCCTCCAAACTAGCAACGGTGTGAGGGAGGTTTCTACTCACCCAGGGACTGGGTGGATCATAGGAGACTGTGGAGCCAGAAGTTGAGGTGCCTTAGAAAGTTGACAATTGTCAACTAAGTAGCCCTGTCCTCCAGCCTGCCATTGCCTGTCATTAGCCAATTCTATTAGAGGCCAAAGAGAGCCTAGGAATGTTTTATGGCTAAGGAAGTAATGACAGGAGAAATGGAAGTTTCAGTTGGAAATGAACATATATCATGTTTTGTAAGTAGAATTATTAGGTTTTACTAATTCATTAGCTGCTTAATACAAGGAAAAGTAGAGAGTAAAAGATAATTTCTAGGTTTGGCACTGAAGATCTGGGTGGATGGCATTCACTGTTATGGTAAAGGCCCATACAGGGAGGAGGTGTGATTTTGAAAACTAGAATTCATTTTAGACATTACAAACTTAAGACACTCATTGGAGTTTCTGGTGAAGGTATTGCAGAGGCAGCTGATCAGATGACATTAGATGTCATGGCCAGTGCTATCAGCAGGTAAGAGTTATCCCCTGTGTTCATCACTCCTTCTGTTACTTCAATTAAATATCACAAGAAAAGCAATTTAAAGGAGAATGGATTAATTTTGACTCACAGTTCAAAGTACAGTCATTCATGCTATGGAAATCATGGCAACAGGCGCTTGAGTCTGCTGGTCACATTGCATCTGCATTCAAGAGTTAGAGAGCAATGGCTGCCATTGCTCGGGTTATGGTAGTGGTTTCTTTTGAAGTGAGTTTTCCTACAGTAATTAACGTAACCAACACAATCCCTCACAAATGTGGTCAGATGGTAAGTTAATCTAAAACCACCCAGGTGTTCTACTAGGCATGTCTCTTAAGCAATCCCCAGGTCCTGTACAGTTGACAATACTGAGTGTCATACTGCCTGAGGAAGAAGAGAAGGAAAGAATTATGAGAGTCCAGTCAATTGTCAAAAGTTCTGGGAATAAGGGATATAAAAGGGATTGATGGAGAAGGCTAGTCAACTGGGAGATAAACACGGAAATGGTTTCGTTCTCAAAGCTTGAAACATTCTAAGGAGGCTAGAGCACTGACAATTGTCAACTAAGAAGAGATGTTATTATAATTAAGATTATTAAAAAGTGGGAAGGTAACAGCATTGGATTAATCCATGGAAGGAACTTCTTGATTATTATAAAACCTGATTTATTGAAGTGAAGACAGAGGAAGAAGTCTCATTAAAACAACCTTAAGGACAAATACAGGAAAAGAGACAGTGGTTTTGAATAACTTGTATGGAGTTTTGAGTGGAAGGAGTGTTCATAGTCATAGTTTATTCATGTTAGTTTTCCATGTAAATAACATGTGTGTAGTATATATGCTTATGTCCCTATGATGCATACTTGAGGAGACCTAAGGGGGCCATGAAGTAGCCTGCTCCATCATTCTCTGCCTTACTCCCTTGAGACAGGGTCTTTCATGGAACCTGAGCTTGGCTGGCAGCTAGCAAGTTTCAGAGATCACTCTATATCTACCCCCAACAGTTGTAATATTTCTCTTCCCAAGTTGTTCTGGGACCATTATTTTATAGCTGATATTGCATGTGCATGTTAGGCCATGCTTATGTTTAGGTCCTCGTGCTTGCTTTAGCAAACAGTCTTACTGATCATCTTTCCAGTCCTGCACCAATATACTAACCCCTTACGGCAGGCTAGAAGATCATGGCAAATTCCACTGGAATTGTGAGCAAAAATGATTTCCATTCTCAATTTAATATGCAAAACAGATATCAAGTAGGTACAAGGGTATAATGATGACATTCTTATACATCCTTGCACTCCAAAATGTTTCCCTGACTCCCCTGTCTGGAAAACTTTTAGAGGCTATTTTGCACAAGAGTAACCTCAAAAGAAGACACTGGTCCCACAAAAAAGCAGGAAGAGCACAGAGACAGGCGAGTAAGCCGTAGGCTATACACTGGCTTTTGGAGTAACCATATTGTTAGGAGCAGGAAGATGGAGTTTAAGGAGCTTCAAGGGCTTGGCTGACTGAAAGCTGAGAAAGTGGGAATTTGGACTGTTATATAATCTAACACGAGCGACCAAATACACTGCCAAAAGAACTTTAGATGATGTGAATCTGATCTTCATATATTATGTTCATGCACAAGACCATTACTTTCTATAATTAACCCAAGCTAATCAAGCTCCATGAAAGATAAAGTTCAGAAGCATTGAGTTCAGACACATTGGAGCATTTGGGAAGAGTTAGATACATTGAAAGCTCAGTGAAAAACAAGGCAGTTTTGTAGTTGAGAAATTTTATTCCATAAGAAAACAAAGATAACTATATCACATCTGGATTATGGTCTACAGTGAATATTAATGGTTGGTTTAATGAAAAACTTTGAAATAGCTATCTTGGGACAATTTGTCAAGTAAAACAATGTAAAGAGGTAGAGAAAACACTCATTTTTTAATAAAAGAAATAAATGGATGTTGTCTAAAATTGATAAACCAAGGCATAACTGAACATTATTATTTAAAAAAAAGCACACTCAGAATGATATTTTATCATGAAGGAGTAAAAGGTGTCACCCTATAAAATAAGAAAGCAAAATGGAGGAAACTAGGGATACAACATATTTCAAGTGTTTGTCAACTTTTGTAAGTAATTTTACTTCTTAATAAAAATAATAGCTTTTTTCCCCCTAGTCTTTTAAAAGATCATGAAATATCTTTAAAAGATAGTTGATGAGACATTGAGCTGAGACTTACTTATCATTTGGCAATTACTATATTTGTTATCCCATTTGAATGTCTCTGGCAGTAACTATTTATCACTCTTGAAGTGGAAACTTAACTGTTCTTCAGAAAGTTGGTTGCATGGTGTTTTGGTGTGGCAAACATGTGAAAGATCCTTTAGTTGAAGTGGATACAGGTAAAAGATTAAGGCAGACTCATGAAGGAACATTTAGCTGAAGCAGACACAATAAAAGGATGTTTTGCTAAAGCAAGCATGTGAAAGGACACGTGATGAAGGATTCTTTGCTAATGACACAGGTGTATTGGTTTGCCTTACATTGCAGACTTGAGCTGCATTTGTCTGGACTCCATAGAAAGAAATGCACCAAAAAAACTTCTGGTGGTGTGCTTCAGTTTCTTGCTGCTTCTGTGAACTTGGGCTGATTGGCAGAGTGATGTCAGCTGAGACAGATGCATGTGCTGAGGCAAGACATGTGTTGATGCAAGCCCCGTGGAGCACACGTGATGTTTGAAGGGTATGAATAGGACTCAATGGACAGAGGCTGAGCTAGGCTTGCTTATAGAACTAGCTGTACAATGCTTGTGGGTCTCGAGCCTTTATTGATCTTTGCTTTGCTGATAGAGGCACAGCTGAGAACTTCTCCTGGCATTCCTCCTGGTTGCTCCTGCTGACTTGTGCCAAGGCTGAGGCCTGGCTGTCTCTGCTAGGTCATGTCACCACTGTTGCTTATCCAACTCTACTGAACTGGTGTAACTATGAAGTGTTTGCGAGTGGATTGAACTGCCGCTGCTCACCTGTGAACTGAACTGCTGATTTCCAGACAACACAGACGGGCATAGCTCCAAAGAACCTTTCTAAAGAGGTCCACTTCCCTCATATCCTTTCTTTTCCACTACTTCTGGTTGGTGGTGGGCTAAACAGGAGGTTAAAATGTTTAAGATCCATCATTAAAAATAAGGATTGAAAAATTAAAGTTACACACTCTCCCCTCAAATTTTGGCTTCCAGTTTTCCACTCACACAAATACAATTTAGCTTTGTTTAGTGTTGTAAGATTGAGATTCTTCATTGTTTCATCTCCCAATGGAGACACAAAAATTGGGTTGCAAAACCCAATGGTGAATTCTTGCTTAATTTGTCAAATTAGTTGTATACTGAATTATTTTTAAGTTGTATCTAGAATACAGAGTGAAGAGTTCCTTTTCAATCAATCATCCTATTTTTCCTTTTTAATTTTTTATTTATTCTTTTTTTCTCATATAATATACCCCAGCTGCAGTTTCCCTTCCTCCACTCCTCCCAGTTCCTTCCCATCACCTCCCCTCTCCCCAGGATCCACTCTTTCCTTTCCCTTCAGAAAAGAGGAGGCCTCCCAGGGATATCAACTATCCTACTTTTTTCCTAAGCCAGGAGATGTATATTATCATTTAGATTTCTCTGGCCACTTCCTTCTCAGTAATGTCTTACTAACTGTAAAGGAATCTGAACAAATTACCTCTTTTCACAGTGGAATGATTTAGTGGCCAGGGGTGCATTTGGTGAATAAACTTCCAGAAGGTCATAAATGTTCAGAGTACATTGTGTGCTGGTTGTTCTGTAGTAGAAATAAATGACTGGGAATGCCTAGCCTCAACTTCCTTAGGAAAAGGTAATACTTTCAGGTTTTATAATTGTTATGCACGAAAACTTTCATAAGAAGTAAGTAAGTCCAAACTAATCCAATGTTTCTTTCCAAGGATGTTTGATGTCGTTAGTAGGCATGTACAAACTTTTCATTAGGACAAGGATGTGCCAAACTAATTAGTCTTCACATTGTCCTGTGACTCAACAGACAGATCACTGTTCTGTGATTGGAAATGTTATATTTATTAGCTTCACGATGTAATTATTTCTTGACTGCCATTTCTGTGCTTGGCTTTGTCCTAGTTGGGCTTAAAGGAAATGAGGCAAAGTATGTTATAGTAGAGAAAAGAAATAAGCCATTTACAAGAAGTACCACAATCAAAGCTTCAAAAGGGTGGCTAAAGAGGAACATAACTTCTATCCTAACACAATAACTCTTCTGTGGTAGAGCTTTGTGTTTTAGGAAACTCATAGTAGGGCAGGTAAGATATTTCCATTAAGGAACCTTCAAATCACACCTTCATTTTTGTTGCCTGTTACATAAAGCAAATGAATTCAATAATTCAACATAAGTGAATTAAAAGAAAACACAATGGTATCAATCCTCAGAATCTTTTGTGGCTTAACACTCAACTTCTGTTTCTTCTTTCTCTAGCACTAGCCTAGTCAGAAATCTAGAAATCTGTATCTGGGGAGTGTTAGCTCTGGACAGAAATGCCTTCACAGGAATTAACTGTATCTTGGATATTTTTTCAAAATGGGCATGTAGATCATTATGTACCCTGGTTCTTTAATAAACTTTACAGTTGAGGGATAATGATTAATAGTTTATTTTTATTTCTTTAAAAGTCCAGGTGACAAAGTTATTATAATTTCTAATTCTTAGTTAACACCTAGATTACACTGCCAAATAAGTTTTTCTTAAATTAATCATCTAATAAAAAGTAAATATTGCCACATAAGTTCCGGTTGATGCCTGACTTTATGTGGTAAAAGATGTTAACAGTAGAATTCTTAAACATTTTTACATTTATTCTCTCTCTCTCTCTCTCTCTCTCTGATTGTGTGTGTGTGTGTGTGTGTATACATGCCATGGCATCTGTGTGTAGGTCAGGAGACAACGTGATGTAATCGGTTCTCTCTTTCGACCACATAGGCCTGGGACTAGGACTCAGAACATCAGGCTTTCTGTCAAGCACATTTACTCTTTTCTCAACAGTCCAATAAAACAAAACATTTACAACTCGCTATAGTATTCTTTTTGCTTTCGCTCACTATGCTCAGTCCATAAGTACAGCTGAAAACTTTGCCTTCTCTCTTCCTCTCTCCTCCCCACATGTGCGCTTACCCATGTGCACACTCACAGTTCCTCTTGGTTATATTTGTCGTTAGAAACAGAATATGTTTAATAAAAAGCATTTCAGATGACACCTAGCTGACATGTACCTTTAACTTTTCAATTCAGCTATTTATTGTGCTAAGGGATTGGCTTAGAAATAATTTCAGCTGTTTTACGTACATGGATTTAATAAGTGCCACTGAAAGTTATCAATAGTTCTGAGACAAATACAAATTTGTCCTTTTTTTATGAGTAGGAAATTCTATTATTGGCCATAAGTGTTATGCAGGTTATTTGCTCTTATTTCAACGATAAAAATGGCATCATATATCCCATGAGGCTGTACTTTCAGCCAATATTTAATTGGTTTTTCCTCTGCCTATCTCATAAATAGAAACACCTAGGCTGATCATAAAATATGTAGATATCTTGAAAATGGAGACTGCAGTCATATTTCCAATTAAGCTCAAGCAATTAAACCTCTTACTTCTTGCTCCTGTACTGTGTGTAAAGGCTGTTCTCAGGCACATAACAGCTTTATATTTCTCTTCTCATCTCTCCAGTACTCCCCTTTCTTAAATCTGAGTTCTTTCTGTTTTATTAATCTAGATTTTGGTCATTTCCATTCTGGAATTTGTAAAGTACCTCCAGCTGAGCAGATGGCTGGCTTCCTAAATTTAAGGCTAGCAAATTGTGCTGCAGAAAAGCACCAATCAATCCGCTTCACATTGACAAAGATAACACACTTCAGATGGGAAATATGTGGATCCTAAGGTGCTTTTCTTGGTTTCTTACCATGTAGATCCTGAGCATGAAAGTAAATGATGGCTTAACATTCGTGTAACAACCTCTAGGGAGTTTACAAGGATGTTTTTACAATGCAAAGCCAGAAATGAAAACAAAATCTTAAAGCATCTTTGCTCATGATATGTGAGGCAGATTTTTAGATCCGTAAGTACATACATCCTTTTAGAATTCTGGGATTTTGGATTTGCAGGTTCAAACATTTTTTTTCTCTGCCTTCTGCCACATTAACTGAAGAGTTTTAAGTGCAGATTTTATTATTCATCTTGAAGAATAGAGGAGTAGAGGCAGGTGGAAGCTTCAGGAAAAAAAAAAAAAAAACATTCTCTCCTGGATTGAGTTAGAACTTGGGAGCTCACAAATTAAAGATTTCATTCCCCAAGCTTCTTACAGCTTTGAAGTATGAACGATTTTCAGAGTTAAATAAGCCAGTAAGGCAGATCATCTAGAAAGTTTATCTTTGTCTAATCTACCCTCTGGGAAAATCAAGATAACTGCTCCTCCTTTATTTTATTGGGTTCAGGCAACCATGTGAAAAGCTATATAATCACTGAGTAAATATTGACCATGCAATTATAGGTAAAATATTATGTTATGACAAAATAAATGGCAAATATTATTTCTGCTTCCTGAACTGCTATCTCCTGGTTATGTCCCAGCATTGAAAAATCAAATAATGATTATAGTATCTTTCAATAATATTCCTGATTATTATATTTTTACAAGAGTTACATAGCAAGTAATGTTTTCTAAATTACTGTTATTTTATGTGTCAGCTTAATTTGGTGTTTTATGTAATTTCTTACATGGATAACCAAAATAGTGTTCTGCATAATATGCTATAGCTTTTAAAAGAGTTTTGCATTTACTTCCTATCATAAGGGAACAAAAATATTATTCTTACAGATTTAAAAGCTCTAAAATTGAGAAATAGTCCTAGTTAGTTCCTGCAGCTTATAGAGTTGAACCTGCCAGGTGGAGGTTGACACGCAGTTTTCTGCTTCCTTGGCTAGTTATATTTCCATTTGCTTATCTGTCACTTGCAACGAATGTGTACAGATCACCTAGTATGTGTCAGGCTATGTGCTAAGGGGCAGGAGATCTGGTACAGCTTTAGGCACACTGTTCTTTATGAAGAGAAGGTAGAAGAACTGGCAGGTTTATTGCAAACCTATTCCAAAGACCAAAAGAATGTAGTTTAGGCAAAGCACCTGGAACAGAAATGCAGAAATGCCATGAAGAATATTTCATAATAGGATTTCTGGTCATCCATCATTCTTACTGTCTCTTTCTCAGCAGAATTATTAATTATGTATAAGAATAGTGCTAGTTAAATAGGAGCTTATTGATCTCAGACAATGAAAGTTATGAAAGTCAGGAGAGCTGGGAAATACCTCCACAGTGTCACTGCAGTCAGGGCTCTCCTCACTTCTATTTATGTCAACTTTTCTAAGGGTGGAGAAAGCCTCAGGGCTACTGACTTGACTACTAAGTCTTAGTACATCCTTGCCACTGCTTTTACAAACAAGAAGGAACCCATGTTTTGGGACTCAGTAGAACTAGGATATTAGGATTTTGAAAGCTGTACTTTAATGATGTGGTTTTCTAGTCTATTCCTTTCAGGAGTCTGGCAGATATACTTTGAATCACCCTTCTCTTTAAGGAAATGGCTGAAAATAGCAAGAAGGAGCCAATAATTGTCAACTTTATAGAGAACTGCTTTTCATATCTGTGGCACTAGCATCATGGATGCTACCTGCTTCATACTCTGCATCCAGCAGGTGGCTAATATGGCCAGATAGCGTTCTGATGTATTTTAAAGGTTGTCATCAGCCTTTAAAGACTTTGGTGAGTCAATTTCATAATTCAGACAAAATGGAGAGAGAATAAACAACAGTGCTCCCCTAATACTGGTGAGGATAGGTTGCTAGAAGGATTTATAAGAGATTAGGAGTTACCATGGGTGTCAATGACTTAGTACTTACTTTAGAAGCACAGTGTCTGAACAATCTTACTACACTTTCGGTTCTTCTGGTAGCTCAAAGCTGGAACACTCTATCAAGACAGTAGACTGAATGTTAGAGATCTGTAGATGTGAGCTCTGTGTGTGTGTGTGTGTGTATGTGTGTGTGTATGTTTGTGTGTTTATGTGCGTGTGTGTGTCTAGGGACAAGGATCAATTGCAGAATGAGGCCATACACCATTGTCCCAGAGACATCAGAGATGGCAGACAACCAGGACGCAGCTTCCCTGAAGTGTGTGTGAAAACTGTCATAATTAGGCAATATGATGGTGACAGTTGAATTTGGCCAGAGTTGTGGTTACTTTCGTTGGTGCTCTGGTCACATTGTTTGGTCTCAGTGTTTCATGGGGTTATCCTTGAATAAATCCTGGCTCAAAATAACAAGTTAACAGAGCTTTATAGGCTTAGGTTTTTTAAAAACCTCCTTTCATAATGGTTCTCAAATGCTTTAATCCCCCTTTTAGCCTAGCATCCAATGGTAGGGAAGAAATGTGGTCCTGGTTAGAAGTAGTTCTTTGGGGACGATTCCAATGTTTGTTGTTAGAATACCAGCAATCCAGTTTAGCGTCAGGATACCAACAGTCCAGTTCAAAAGTATCACCAAACAAGAATCATCATCAGCAGCATGATCCAGAGTAAATAGCCAGGCCTCCAATGAATCCCCATAAGCTAGCAGAAATGACCAGAACTAGACAGAATGCCAGAAGTTCTCTGCTCTGCCTCTCTCTACCGAGAGAAGATCAGTGAAGAAGCAAGACCAGCAAAGCATTGTACAACTAGCAATGCAAGTGCCCAGTCACTGTCTGTTGGGTTCTATTTATCCATCTTCAAACATCGTGTTCTCTCATGGATCTGCTTCAGCAAAATATCACATGAGTCTTCTTCAGCAAAACAACACATGAGTCTGCTTCAGGAAAGCATCATGTGACACAACCAGAAATTTCCACTCCAGAGCTTCTTGAGTTTAGCCTTATAATTATTTCAGAAAGATTAGTATAGTTTGTTATCTGTCTGAATGAAAGAAGACAGGCAGGCCAGCAATATATGACTTTGTTGTAAAGTCCAGGTAATCGGAAAAATGATAATATCTTTAAGATCTAGTAGAGTTTGACATGGGGCCAAAGTTAGCAAGCTGAACATGAAATATTCTGAGACATTTCATGGGAATCATCTAGAAGACTGGCAGTGACAAAGTAAGAAGCTCACAAGAATGGTTAAGAATACAAGGGACCTGAACTAGAGCAAAGCCGAGTGACTTGAAATGGGTTGAAAACTTGAGAATGACAAAGGGTGTCCAGTGTAGAAGATATCCACCTCATTAAAAGACAGGGACAGCAAAAGTTTCGTAGGATAAAGATACAGATGAACGAATGTATTCTATTGGATGGTACTTCGCCATTTCCTTTTTGTTTTGGAGTTGAGTCTACAACTCAGTGGTCAGCATAGCTTTCATAGAAAAAGAAATTCTTCAAGCTAAAGAAGGCCAAGGCTATATCCTTGCTATTTGGATGCTGTTAGGCCGACAGATCCCACTCTATGTGCTAAGGTCTATCCACCATCATCCAAGGCGATCCCAACTGTGTCATGCTAAAATGCTTTCATGTTCTGTTTCAAATGCATCACTGAGCCTACAGCAAACCTGGCTCTGGTCCATCAGAAGAGTCTAAGCATTTTGTTCAGCTGAAGTAAACAGATATCCTGACACTAGAAGATAAGGCTTCGGTAATCTGCTTAGGACCTTGTTGAAGCATTAAAGTTCGATTAATTACAAAGAGCACAAGAACCAGAGCAAAGAGCATCTCTATTAAGCCGACTTGGGCAGCACAAAAGAGAGAGTTGCAGTGACCTCAGAACTTATTTGTTGGGGATCATAGTTTTTCACTTTGATTCACTAGTGGCAGGTCTACCAGCCTGCTACAATTTGCTAAAAGTGATAACTTCTGAGACTAGATATAAACACCAGGTGTAAAATATGAAGGCAAGGCAGCTAAGAGTATATTCTGAGCTGTCCAGTGGTGGCAGCGGGGGTGTATGTTTCAATAGACACATCACAACCTTTTTAGGTGAAATACCTTGACTTAGTATAGTAAAGATTCAGCTCTGCATGATATTTGTATACTGTCTGGGGATGTTTCTTGATTTAATTCCCTGGAGAACTGCTTGTAGGTTTCCCATCAGCAGAGTGAATTTGAATTAGGTTTCACATTTTGAGAATGAGTATGAAAGAGTTTGGCTATGTATTTATAGTCTGAGCTCAAATCTAGACTGCATTTCCCAGACCTCTTTGCAGTTTCATGAGGACATGGGAGAATGATGTAGGCCATTTCTAAGAGAGGTCTCGGAGCCTCTCATGTATGTGTCTGTGCACTTATGGAAGGATCCTCGTTTCTGAATATGATGTGAAAAGCTACTCACTTCACAAGAATATCTGCACTGCTTTGCTTTCCTGGGGAGAAATAAATTTCTTTTGTGCTGAGCCACTGAGATATTTTGGTTTATGTGTCATCTTAAATGAAGTAGACGTCTGTAAAAATATCAACAGTTTAAGGCTTTGTTTGTATTTACCTTGACTCTGTGAAGTTCATTCAGTGTTTGGTAAATCACAGCACTCTAGTGACAAATCTAATTAATCACCTCAAGCTCCTCCTGTCAGAACTGTTTACATCCTTCTCTGACTGTTGGATTCCTTGTCTCTGCAAAGCCTTTTCTTTGTCTTTAGGTCCACTGGTCACTTGGACTTAATTTCATGGTATGTGAGAAATAAGGCCTAGATGTTTAATTGGGAGATTTAACCACCTGTATAAGGCTTTTTAAACTACACGTTTATTGAAGGGTGTACACAGAGCTAAAGGACATATATTGATTGGCTGGCTGAAGCAGAGGTTGTCAGCATACCCCTGTCATCACTTCACATAGTTCCACAAAGCTATCATCCAGCAGGATTCACTCCCTTAATGGACAATATAACTTTCTGAAGGTAGTTCCCATGGACACGACTGATGGATGTATTGTCTGCTGTAGTTGATCATCTTCAGAAATGTAATGACTTCTCTGAGTCTTTGGAATATCCTTCCTATAGACAAAATAAACCACAATTAAATATTGTTATGCTTTACTTTGGTGGCAAAGTAGCTCAAAAGGTATCAATCTTCCAACAGTCATATGTGCCACCTGTATATCGAGGCTATCCTTGCCTTTATCTTGAGGGCCTACCACCTGCAGAGTGATATGAGGAGCTGTGCAATGGAGGTTAACAACATTCCAGCTCTTGCCTTCACACTGTACAATATTCTTTGATGTTAGTTCCCATTCCCCCTTTAAAGAATTCACTTATTGTAAAAAGCATTTTATTGGATTGCACATATTTATGTGAGCTACATGAATGCTTATTTGTAATGAGGTTAGGGACTTAGAAAGGGACAAGGATTCGTTTTATATATCATGGGATGCAATGGAATCTAGTCTCCTGCTTTCCTTTTGCAGAGTTATTTATCTAGCTAGCATTATTGATCCATCACTTTCCATGCCATCTCTTCTCTTATAAACAGCAGGCTTGGTTTCACTGTACTATAATATATACAAGAGATAAGTAGGTCATTATCAGTTCCTCTATTATTAACTAGTTGACTGTTTCTTTTCTCCCAAAGAAACTTAAACACCACAAAAGATCTTGTCAACACTTGCTCAGTAGTCCTGTGTTTAGTGTTGAGCCCAGTAATGATTTTGGGCATGATATTTCTTGCTGTGGGTCTTGAGACATTAATACTCAACCAGATCCTTTATTTCAAAAATCAAATAAAGGAGAATATTGACAAGGCAGTTCCAGGCCTTGTCACCTTGAATGAAGGGCTCAGAATTTGGGACTCCTAAAACCCGAGATAGGCTATAAACAAGTTTTACAGAATCCAAGTGTATGTACTTGTACTGTAGTACATATACTGTTTTATACTATATTATGTACATTGATTGTTTTCTAAATGGCATGCCTGTTGTTTCTTTCAGCATTCTCAAAGGCTATCAGGTTAAGATGGTTTAATGGTTTGTATCAGTGCTTTTCAAATTATCTATGCTGAAGAGACAGTTTCTTTTCATTTGTAATCTAGAGAGGTCATCACTTAAACTATAATAGGAATGAATTACTAGAAAAACATTCTGGCTGTTGCAGCACTGTCAAATTGCTGTAGAGCTTTCTAAATGCCTACTCTCAGAGTATGTATTTACCTAGCCAAACATAAGTAATTGAACAATTCAGTAGGACTTGGTATAGAAGTGATGTAGGTAGCCTGGCCAACTATAGAATTCTACTCCAGAAAATGTGGAAGTCAATGTGAAGATGACTTAAAGGGACATCTTTCTAAAGTGGTTTTTAGAGGCATTTGGCTGTTGATGAGTGATGCTCACAGCATACTCTAGAATCAGCCATGCTCAAACCCATGGTCTGTGGACATATGCTTTGGCATTCATGTGTACAGCAAAGTGAACCTACACTAAGTTGATGTAGTCAACTGGAAATATATCCCTCTTTTGGCAAATTTTACTGACTTACCAAAGGCAACTGAAAGAGATACATCAAGCATTCTAGAAAAATACTCAGAGGTGTTCAAAGCACAGCAGCCTTCTTCTGGCTTCTTATCCTAGGACTTCCACAAACTATTTGGTTGTTCATTTGAGATACAAGAAACCTTGAAGAAAGTCTTAGACTTTTCTAACAATCTTTCTTTAATCTCTTGGTGTAATAATATTTGGACAATGATTTTATTTATTGATCCCTTAATTTTGACAGGAAGACAAATCAGTTACTTTCATAAAAAAATCAAAATTATTCTATTTCTTTCTATTAAAAAATAAGTGGGTTTTATTTAACCAGATACACATCAGACAGATCTTGTGAGCTATTTGGTGAGTTTAGTCTTGGACAGTCCTTTCCATATGTTCAAAGCAACACTGAATTAAAGTTTAGGAAGCAAACACACTAACAGAGAAAATGCATTTGTCAGCTTTTCTTTAAGTTTCTCCTGAATTCTCTTCCTGCAGGCATAGAAAGCATGGGTGCAGAATAAATACAAGCATTCTGGAAACTGAACTTTGGTGTCAAAGCAGGTGCAGTCATAACAGCTTCTGTGGAAGGAGCCCCAGGAAATTCTAAAGTCTCAACCTGGGGATGAGGCAGTATGATGGTTGGTTTTGATTGTTAAATTAGTTGGGTTGGGACACAGTTGATTAAAACGTGGATCTGGGTATGAACAGAAGAGTGAGAGTTACTGAGGAAGAAAATGTACCCTAAATGTGGTTATCACTTTATAGGTTTGAGTCCAGAAGAAATATAAGAGGATATAGGAGAACTTCCTTTAGTTTTCTTTATCTCTGTCTCTGTGTCTCTCAGTCTCTCTCTGTTCTTGTCTGTGTCTGTCGATCTCAGTCTTTCTGTATCTGTCTTTCTCTGCACTGACCATCATGATGTCAGCTGTTCTACTATATTGAATTCCTACTACAATAGACTAAAATCTTTGAATTTGCTTAGGTATTTTGTAACAGTGATGAAAAGTCTTGATATCACAGGCAGATAGTAATAAAACTTTTGGATAAAGACTTCAAATGAAGGGCTAGAAAGATTTCCTAAGATTGGGGGTTAAGTCACCAGATGCTTGAAAGCACCTACATGTCCTTTTCCATATGAAGGCCAGCATCTGTGAGGGAAGTTCAGCTAGTCTGAATAGCCTTTCAAAATCCAGGCTGCTAGAAAGCTCTAGACTACATGTAGACTACACTACTTCCATACAACAAAGAAATGACAGAAAGGTATGTAGGACCTTGAATTTTTAAAAGGCTAGATAAGGAAACAAATGGATAGTGGCCACTTGCAAAATATCTGCTGAGCACATATTTTTAAATTAAAAAGGCAGAAATATTTTTACTGCTTAAATAAAACTTCTAAACTTTGACATCAAGGACATAGAAAAATAATTCTTCTCTTTCTGTTTTAAAATTTTCAAAACTCATGGGGCAATGCTCTGGTGCTACTTTCTGTTTTAGAGCTATTTGAATTTCTAGAAAGATCTTTCAATTTATCTTAGTTACAACAATCCAGGACTTGTTGTCCTGTCGGGTATGCAGGTGAATAAAACAAGGTCCTTGTAACTCATGATACAAATAACAATAGGTTATATGTAACTAAAACTGACGCTGAGGTATGAAAAAAGTACAATCATGACATCATAGACCTCTTATTTTAACTATGTGGGGCTGAGCTAGTACACTTGTGAATGTGTACTTGGAATTGGCTGTAAACCATTGGATTGATAAGTGTAACATAATGTTACTTCATTGGCCAGTGTTTCACCATGTATTGAATGCATCTAGTCTTGGGAGTTAGAGTAGTCTGACTCATCTGGGGATCCATCCCATATACAGTCACCAAAACCAGACACTATCACAGATGTCAAGAAGTGCATGCTGACAGGAGCCTGATATAGCTATTTCCTGAGAGGCTCTGCTAGAGCCTGCCAAATACAGAGGTGGATGATTGCAGCCAACCATTGGACTGAGCACGGGGTCTCCAGTGGGGTCCCCAACGGAGGAGTTAGAGAAGGGACTGAAGGAGCTGAAGGGGTCTGCAACACCATAGGAAGAACAATAATATCCATCAACCAGACCCCATCCCCAGAGCTCCCAGGGACTAAATCACCAACCAAGGAGTACATATGGAAGGACCCATGGCTCCAGCTGCATATGTAGCAGAAGATGGCCTTATCAGGCATCAATGGGAGGAGAAGCCCTTGGTCCTGTGAAGGCTCAATGCCCCAGTGTAGGGGAATTCAAGGGCAGGGAGGTGGGAGTGGGTAGGTGGGTGAGGGAACATCCCCCCATAAAAGCAGGGAGGAGGGATGAGATAGGAGGTTTCTTGGGGGGGGGGCAGGAAAAGGGATAACATTTGAAATATAAATAAAGAAAATATCCAATTAAAAAAATAAAACAGAAAAAAAAGAGAAAATCTCAAAGCTGGATCACCAAGGTTCATGTTTTTATGGAGTTTCTGGTTTGTTTCTACCTGGATCATGACTGATCAGCTGTGTGCCATCTTTGTTATGGGTTTCCCACAACCCAACACTGAGATGAAGTTTGGAAGGTATTGAGGTTGTGACTGAACATTTGAATCTTCTCAGCCCTGAGACGTGGTGCAATCCACACAGATTTGTGTCACTCCGGGTAATTAGAAAGTGATTATTTTCAAAATAAGATTGATTTGTCACTTTCATAGTTGCATACAGAAGCAGGGACAGAGTGGAGACGGCGAGATCCGGCAAGATCCGGCAAGTTGTTCCTTGTGATAATACATAGCCCTTTGGTTTCAGAGAACATTGTATAATTATTTTCTGCATGACTAATTTTCTGGGCACTTTTCATTCTTGTTCATTTATTTTCGTTCCCTTGAAGTCCAACAGAAATAATTGTTCCTATTTTAGGTATCTTAGCAACTGGCACCCAGTTTAGTCAAATGTATTCTTTAAGGCTCCGTGAGACATTAAATGTCCTCAGGGTGAATAGTGGGGCTCAGCCATGGAACATGGGCGGTGCTGCCAGCTTTTATCATTCCGCACCACTATTGGCTTGCTGACGGATGACATCTGTAGAGGGGGCCAAAGCTGGCTAGCCGAAGCTGCTTTTAGGCCCTGGCTGAAACACAAACTTTGAATCACACTCCAAAGTATAATTACCCACAACAATTTTATACATCATAACAGTAAAGAGAAAGCTGGAAATGGTTGTAGAAAGACAGAGTGATCTTTCGAGACTGTCTGTGCCACTTTTAGGCAACGTCTGATAGCACTATCTTGGGAAGCTACCTGCTACAGCAAACCATCAACTTCATTTCACCTCACTGACTCTAGCTTGAGAAAAACACCTTTTACGGTGGCTATTCCTCAGAGAACTAAAATATGACTTTTTTTTTTCTTGAGTACTGAGGAGTCCAGCTTTGGGAGAGACCCAATAAACCAATTTTCCAAAGAACATTTTGAAGCCTATTTGATTATAATCACAAAGGAAAAGATTGTGAGGCCCCTGTGTTGATTCCAAGGGAAACATTGACCAGACAAAAAGCCAGCCCCACAGCCAGACTGAAGCTATAATGACCACACTTTTTATTTCTCCCAGGAAAGAGTAATATAATTGGTCCCTGTAATACAGTAGCCAGTTTGCTCAGTCTTTGTTCAGTAGAGGATGTTTATTTGGTAGACATGCTGCACAGAATCAACCGGCTTCAGGATACAGACTGGGAATTGATTTGCTTCTAAATAAATCTCAGAAACTCAGTGATAAACTGAAAATAGGAAGACTAAGCCATATAATTAAAAATGCCTTTAGTACATTTGCATACAACAATTAACAATTTATGGGAGATCAGAATATGTCCTGGGCTGATTTTCTCAAGGGCATTTGTGGAGAGAGAGAGAGAGAGAGAGAGAGAGAGAGAGAGAGAGAGAGAGAGAGAGAGAGAGAGAGAGGAATTCCATTTCTGTCACAGAACAGAAACAAGAGGTATCAACATGCTTCAGAGTATGCAGTAGACAGCTCACTCGCTCCTCACAGGCCCTGACACCAACATTCATCTTAGTACATAAAAGAGAAAATACACCAAGGGTGAGAACAGCATGACGGGCTGCAGCAAGAGCTGTAGAGCCAACTGTAATTCTAACAGATCGCCATTACTGAATTTGGCGGGAAAGCAATACCCAGCTTTAAGACAGCAACGTTGAGGCTGTACTCTCTCCTTAGGAAATGTAAACAGTTCACCGAACACCGAAAAATTTTAGGGGTTTTATTTTCCAAGAAGCCACTGTTGCAGCTGCAAATGTGATATCACCAACATGGAATTCAGCAGGGAGCCTAAGCGGCCCAGGTTGGTACATTAGCATGCGTTGTTACTCAGCCAGTCCTGAAAAGGGTAATATCTTGGCTGAATGACAAGCAAAGGAATTCAAAAGGATGACACTGACTGTTTTTGTTTTTGTCATTATAGTAGTTGCTTCTTTGTTGTTTTAAAATTAGCTGTGAAGCTGAGTGGCTTTTTGAAAATCCTGCTTTGAGTATCATTTCTAATAATTGGTAAATCCTCACCATTCCATTTGAGATTTTTAAAGGCTGGATTCTGCATGTTGGATAATCTGTTCAAAGCAAGGAAAAGCAACTTGTATTTTAACTAGCAAGTCTATTGTAACACATCTTTATACATTAAGACAGAAAAAAAAACCCAACCCAACATAAATAGCCCTTGATAAAATTGTAAGAATTTGTATTTAAATTTAATTTTCTTTGCAAGTGCAGTTAGCATTTTTTTTCTTACTGATCTCTGACATACTATTTTTGAGGGAGAAAAAAAATGTTTTTGCTGCCATGGCAACAGTATCCTTCTCTTGCTTTCCATCACAAGCCATAGTTTCTGAGCATAACTAGGAAAATTGAAATGTGGGTAGCTGGAAATGATAAGGCCAAGCGTGGTAAGCATTCATCTAAATGAATATTTGTGTCATTGTTCTTGCTCTCACGGGAAGACTGGAACTTTCAAGGTCAACGTATTTGTTCGTGGTGTTCACAGCCGCACTCATAAAAGATTATTGCTACTTACTGAGAGGCCACTCTTTTTGCTAAATGTCTTATTAGCATGATTTCCCAAAGACGACAGCAAATTAAAACACTCCATAGACAGTTTATTTTATAGCGTTGAGAAGATGTAATACAAAGAAGGGGCACACCTTCCTAGGCAGTTTTCAGAAAGAAATGATCCACCACTTGACCTGGAGTGTGTGCTGGGGAGGGAACACAGAGGAGGCTGCTGGAGCAACCGATTAAGCCCATACCATTTGTTTCTGCTGATTACAAATGGAGCTTCTCTCTGTGATGCCCTTGCAATAACAATATTATTCTTACTTTGTTTGATCTTTCACAGGCTGAAGATATTCCAGCTTGCAGGGTAAAATGGTATTTTTTTTCTCCTTTCACATCTCCCCTGGTTTGCTGTGATATCAGATTAAAAAAACAAACAAAGCAAAACAACAAAACAACCTTTTTTTTCCTCCTCTATTGGCTCTGAGTTCTACCTCTTCCTTCACGTTACTTTAAGTACTGTATATATTTATTTTGAGACTGGAACCTCTTTGCTTTAATGCAATTTGGATGAGCAATCAAACTCTATATTGACCAGATAAGCTTTACTGGGTATTTGCCTTAAGTAATTGCAATTTGAAGCCATGCAACACCTGGAGCAGGGGTTTCCATGACTGTCTGCAGTATCTGGTTCAGACATGAGATGCTACCTTGCTGGGGTCTGCTGCACTTTTTGAGTCTAGTTTGACCACACAGTTGTATAGAGAAATGTTCTTATGGACCACAGGCTGGCCGACTCCTTCCTCTTGAGAAGATTTGCTTTCTTAAGTAGATGGCTATTTATTGTCTTGCCCAGGACACATTTCCTGACATTTGGAAAATTCAGGTATGTTTTGCCGATTGAACTGATGAAGTGGGGTTTTGCTTTCTTGTCCTTTACACCAGGATTCAAAATAATCATTTAATTCTACATGATATAATCGCATGTCAAGGGGAGATATTTGCTGTTGGTCTCAAACTTGCTTTTAATGTAGGAAATAAGGGCATAAGCACTGGATTTAGAGTTGTGTCATCTGCAATAGCAATTGGCTATTTATATGGCTGTTTTGGTGGCTTGATCATGTTTACAGTCAAACACATACTATATCAAACCTAAGATTCTAATTGTCAACTCTCATCTACTTGAAATATCACTTTGGGAAAATTATTAAGCTTAAAATAGAGATATTATAATGCATATACCAAGGCCAATCTGAGATGCAAAAGTCTCGATTACAAATTGAGCAGCATCCAGAACACAGGTATGCCCAAATGCATTGTTCTCTTCTCTTCTCTTCTCTTTGGTGGGAGCAGGGTTTGAGAAGCGTGCACAGTGACTGTGCTGTTTTTCTTCTCTTCCTGTTACATTGTAGTCCAGATTACAACCTTTGTTCAAGAAAGTGTATAAAGGGGATACTCAAATGCTGGTTTGATATCAGAGGAATTGAAATGATTTGGTTTTTAATTTTCATATCAAAACTATTCAAGCACTTGTTGAAACTCATAATGTAAATGTGATATTCAAGACTGTTAAAAATTAATGAGGATGTAACCTTTGTTTCTTCTTCTACTGGCTCAATAACTCTTGAGGCAGAATAGGGCATGTTGAGGATGTGAAATGCATGCCCGTTTGCATGGCCTGTCCATTCCTCTCAGTCTTTTGAGGAATCGATTTGAGTTGCAGCCAGATTGATTTGGTTGTGGCGATTGGTATTGATTGTGCAGATGGGCAAAAGTAATGGATTTGCCACCTCACAGAATAGTTCACTGACTACTTGTGGTACTGTAGTAGGACAGGCGGACTTGCACAGTGGTTAGAATTAGAAGATGAAGCCTTTATCCTGACCTTTTCTCCTCTTCACCTTGTTTCATGAGACCACCAGCTATACAACCTCATTGGTCATTTGAATATGATCCTGACTTCACCTTCTCCCTAAAATGGCTCCTAATTATCCTTACAAATATTATGATCCAAGTTTGAGTGTTCAACACCTCCTTTATACCCCATATCCTTTATCCATCTCTTTCCCTCTTTTACTTCCATTTTACTTGTGTACCAACTTTATTGTATACTCAGGAATGTGTCTTGCATTCTTACCGGGGTTTTCCATTCCTTCTGTCAGATCTCTTGTATGAAAAGTATTTCTTCTAGTTAAACTCTTGCTGGATACCACAGTTCATTCTCATTTTACAGTATCTATTTGGTTGCTTTATTCTATTATTTAGAACCTTTCCATATCCTTACAACTTAGCCAGTATCACCTTTAAAGCATTCCTTCTACTTGGGATAACTCTGTATAAGATGACCACTTCATTTTCTGCTCCTTTTTCGTGCAGCAGAGGTGAAAAGACGTCCATACAAATCATGGTTCTCTCTCAGAGCTCAGACTTTGGAGTGCCAAGGCAGTATGAATAGTGTTGTTTCTAGCAAGGTGCTCCAAAACTGAGTGTATCTCCACTAGTGTCCCGTCTTTATTTTGTTGGTTAGATGAAGAGTCTGAAGTTTCAAGAAAGAGAGAACCCTCAGGTGGATTGGCCATACTGAGGAATTCCACCAAGCAGGGATATGCACATACCACACAGCAGAAGCACTTCTGATGATTTCACACCACTGGAATTTTGGAGATCCACATTACCATGCCACTTCTGTGTTTTAAAACCTTTCAATTTTTCTCCACCAATCTCAGATTTACCATATTTATAGATTTAGATAAAGCTTCACTGCTAATTAAACTTTCTTAATTACCCAAAGCCAGTTTGTTGTCTCCAATGTTTGAATTTCTTCACTACTGGTTTTCTGTATCAGTATTCAGCTCCTTTATGGTAATTATCTTTCTGTGCCAACAAATGTAAAAGTCTACTTGCTTTCTAATTACTACTAGACAAACTTGAAAGATGTTGATATCTTACTTCCTTGAACAAAGCATGAACCTTTTGAAGGAAAACAAAAATGAGTCTTTTTTTTTTTATTACCTTCTCCAAACTGCTTCGTGGGCAGAGGATTATTATATGGTATTGTTTGATTTGATTTTTCCGAGAATACATATGCTATTTAAATTAAGTACATGTAGTATCTTAAGAGAAGTTCCACAATGGCCTGTGGCACTAATGATCACTGAAAGGACCACATGCTGAATTGTAGAGAGGGACTTATTCAAAACAACTTTGGGAAGCACGTTTGGTAAGCTCCCAGAACTCCATCTCTTGGCTGGGACTTGGTTGTGGATTGAATATACACATAGCAAGGAAGCAAGAGATGGACTCCCGGTCGCCACAGAAAGGATCTTTTAAAGGTTGAATATTTTGTTGTTTCATAAAATCACAGGAAATTCATATTTTTTTCTCTAAGGTAAATTAGACACTAAACACAGAAAAAAGTTGGATTTTAACGTAGACTTTAAACCATAAGATTACTTCCTATTATTAAAAATGAAGTAGGTGGTAAAAACCGTGAGTGTATGGAAGACTAATGCTT
This sequence comes from Grammomys surdaster, assembly GCF_004785775.1. Classification (NCBI taxonomy): domain Eukaryota; kingdom Metazoa; phylum Chordata; class Mammalia; order Rodentia; family Muridae; genus Grammomys; species Grammomys surdaster. The sequence goes on along the minus strand of NW_021604702.1, from coordinate 2,615,722 downwards.
CCTTTGTTTCCCTGTCTTATGATTTTTGGATACCAATGCTCTCTTTTCAAATTACTAGATAATGACTCAAATTGCCTTTTTTATCTCTAACAATATCGGTACTTTTCTCTTTCTATTTTTTATAGGTTTTTCATTTTTACTTTTGTTGTTGGCTAACATTGAAGACTAATTTCTTTTTCTTAAAAAGAACAATTGGAACGTTTGCGGCATAAACGCCGTTAGAAAAATATAATTCAATAATGCAAAGACTGCAATCGCATCGCCTAAAACTGAACAATAGAAATTCTTGCTTGAATTTGATAAATGACATTTCTAGGTGTATAAAAAGAGGCACAGAAATGTCAGAAGAATATCTTTACAATAAAGCCGAATAATGGTAAAAGTGGAATAAAAAAGTAAAACCAGCTTTAGTGTAGGCAGACTGCTCTAACACTCTAGTAAAATTGGCAAAAAAAAAAAAAAAAGGTCAAGCCTGCTTGATTATTAGGTCATTAGGATAAAAAGTAAATGTTAATTTCTTCTGGTTTATTAGGTGATAGGAAGACTTTGGATTGGAGCAGAGTCATTTGGCGGTGGAATGGAGAGTAGCTGAGCGAGTTTAATGATGTAATAAGAAAAGAGATTGAGAGACAGCTCGGTGCCTGCCTGTGAACTGAACTCAGTCTAAGGTGAATTTTATCTATTTTAAGAAAATATGTGTTCCAAACATAAAAGGCAAAATTCTATTTGCTGTGGAGGGCGTTATTTTTCTCTGAAATATGCCGCAACTCGATTTAGTTTATGGCACGCTTTAATCAGAATGTTAAGGTACTGCTTGTACAGAATTTATGTGGCTGCTGCTATTTTGAATAAAATTGTTTTCCCATTGAGCTTATATAAACATAAAAGTTACCAAGTTCAATCTCTGAAACAGTTGTAGACTAGTAGTCACTGAGGGTACAAGCACAGAGCCTGTCCGCTTCAACGTGTTGTTCTGAGGACAGGGTGGAGGGACCACAGTTAGATATCCTTGGGACTCAAGCTGTGGCTATCATTTGGGAGGGCTTGTGTCAGTTCCTAACTGATCTCATAAAAATGAACCAATCTGCTGTGCTTGAAGAAAAAACATGTAACATTCAGATCCTATACCATGTAGCTGTATCACGGTGCTTGTTATCTAGAGGTTTGTACTAGGCACAACGTCTGCTTCTTGCTCTACTGTTTATGGCAACATCTATGCACACAAAGCTCAAGAGGCAACACTCAAGTGCCCTGAAAGGCAGACAACTCCTGACCATGACTATCTCTACAATGATACTTTCATGCTGGAATATTCTCCAAAGTTTATTTTTTCTGTTAAAAAATATCATACATTTCCAAACACTGCCACTCTAACTCTGGGTCATGGGATTAATGCCTCCTGGGATTTCCCACACTGTAGTAGGGATTAGACTACAAGTCCTCAGGATACCTCCATTTATTTATGAACAAGAAAATTTTCCAAGAGTTAAATACCACTAAAAATTCAGTAACAAATCTTTATCATTTAGGCAAGGGATTTCAAATACTTCTCCAAGAACCCTGAACCACATTATTCATCAAGTCAAAGTGTAATCACACAATTATGTATATACAATTCACGTGTACACACAAAATGAATGCCTTTGGTTATTTTTGATATTGTTGCTGACTGTTGTCTCTTTCTGTGTGGCTGGAAGCTTAACACTCTCAGAACAGACAACTAGGAAAAAAAAGGCAATGAGCAAATTTGAACCTACAGCACGATCCCACAAGATTAGATAGAAACCTGCTGATTTTGTTGCTTCTGACCTCAGTGAAGAGAATGTCCAGCAGCAGCTGTAACTCATCCTCATGGAGTTAAATCAGACACCCAGATCAGGCCACGAAGAAGCTGAAGGAAGAAACATGGGAGGTAGACTGTTCATGAGTCCAAGGTTGCTTCTCAAGTCATCATCAGCCACCAAAGATATCATGCCTTCTCTTCTTTTCTTGGTTCTAAACTGGTGAGAGAGAAATTGGAGGCTAGTAACATAAAGGAGTACAGCTGTGTACAGTTAGTCTTACCACGGCACTGACAGATCATGAGGAAACTCTTAGTATTTTAGCATTCAGTGCACATGCCTTGACTAGCTCAGGAGATTTTTTTTAAAGGGATGCATGATTATCCATTTATTTCTGTTCTGTCACCTTATCTCTATGCTTTATAAGTGGCTCAGCACATGGAATCTAGCACATACCCATGTCTTCCTGATGAGTAAGGTTTGAAACAGAAATTTTAAGTCAATACTGGAAATAGGTTAACGACAGTAAAAAAGTGTGTTTGCCCTTTGTAACACAGCTTAAAGTTAGTGACTGATTTTCAGGAAGAGAAAATGAAATTAGGGAAAGTAGACGAGATTGATTTTTTTTTTAAGCATAAGGAATTGTGGAGAGAGACATGGCCCTACTGTTGTAAATGCCACTTCCAGTAAATCTCATTTCTCTTAGCCATAATTATGAAAATCCCCTTGAGTGTTTCAGTCTGTTGTAAGCTGCTTCACTGTTTTTCACAACAAAGACAATTTCAGTTATCTCAGAAATCTGAGTCTGTCTTGAGCCCTGTGCCCAGAAGAACCTGAAAGTACTGTGCCCAGGGTCAATTGTTGCTTAAACTACTTTTAGAGTCTATTCAACATGACAAGCAGATCAATCTTTTCAATTCAGAACTGATGAAATTCTACATTTTAGAAAGCGTCGCCTGGAGAGTAGAAATTCAATAGATGCTTTTTACGACCATTTGGTGTTTCTGTCGGCTCTCTTACTAGGGCTTCTCTAGATGAGGAAAGCTAAACTCACCCGGAGCTTTAAACAGGCATCTCTCGCTCAGAATTTACATACTACTGCTGAACACAATGATTCATCATGCAGTGCGACTAAGTACTGAGACTGATTTCAAGTAGTGTGTGTAGAAATGGAAACTGGCATTGTAGGTATGTGTATACTCTGTCTTTTAGAATGTTTCACAGACTGAAAGATATATAAAGGAAATGTGAGCGTGCCACCGCTGTTTCTAGGCCATCCATGTGGGAGGGAAACTCATAACACTTAGATTTCTATCACAATCAAAGTGCATTTGTATTCCAGCCACACTAGCTACGTCTAGGAACACAGGTGAGATGGTTTGAGTGAGGAATGTTCTTCACAGGCTCAGGTACTTTTGAACACTCGTTCTCCAGTTGATGGTGATGCTTGGGAAGGTGGTGCTACCCTGAAGTGTATTACAGGAAAGAGACTTTCAGAGTTCAATGCCTCACCCTGCTTTCCATTTCCTCTCTGCTTTTTGCATATGTTTGAAGAGTTATTCTCACAATGCAAAAAATAACTATACAATGGGAATAACAGAGATCTACTTTAGCCAGGGAATTAAAGGAAAATTGGCAATAGTAGGAAAAGTTATCTCAGTACTATAACAAACTGTAGAAAATGGCTCAGGGCTGGGATATAGCTCAATCGTAGGGCACTTTCTAACATGCATGAGGCCCTGGGTTTGATCTAGTAACACACACACACACACACACACACACACACACACACAGCAACCTCCCCAAACAAACCCCTTCATTATTGTCTTTATATATAGCCAAAATATGATTTTTCCTAAATTATGATTTATTTGATTTAACAGAATTTAGAGAAATAGATTTTTTTATCTTCTTAGATTAGTTTTGATACTCATAAACACTTTTTTTTTGTAACTTGGAGACAGAGCTTTGATGTCATTTAAAGTATGCCCTTGAATATGAGATAGAGTTAGGTATGGAGCCAACATCATTTACCCAGTGTCCCTCAGTGTCATGGTAGATCACATTTCTATCATTTCATGGCTGTATAATATTCCAATATGCATATATAGCATATTTTTTTATCATCTATTTAATTGTCAATGGACACATGTTGTTTCTGTGTCTTGGCTATTGTGAATAGCGGGTGTAGGCGTGCATGGGTCTCCTCCTTACCCCATCCCATTTCCGTTGACTATATGCCTAGTGTTGGGATGGCTGGGTTGGTAGTTTGCTGTAGTTTTGGAGGAGCCTCCGTACTGCTGTCTATCCTTATTGTGCTATGTGTAGTAATGTCAGTGCTGTGTGACAATCCCCTCTGCTCACAAGAATGAGCTGATTTTTCTAATAGGCATTATAAATAGAGTGAGATAACATTTCATTGTGATTTTGATTTACATTTATCCCCAATTATTAGTGATGTTAAGCATTTTCCCATACTCTTTTCTGAGAAATGTCTGATCTAGTCATTTTGCCCATTTAAAAACAACAACCAAACAACAGTAGCAAAAAAACCAAGCTTGTGCAGAGTGGAAAAACCCTCTGATTTTAGCATCAGATATTAAACCTTTTAATGTTTCCCCACAAAGGTTGTTTTGCTTTGGCTATTTGTTTTCCATTGTATTTAAACTGTCATTGGGAAGCCTTAAGTATGTGGTCAGAACCCCTTATCTGTGGGGCACTCAGGATAACAGGCTGGTCTGTGGATGGGGAGAGTGATCAGTAGCATTTTATTCTCTGCACTGTGATTGGCTGATGATCTGGCTGCTTTAGGCTGCCGAGCCTGCAAAAGACATGAGGAGATCTAACCAGCCTCTAAATGTTGAAACATGGAGGAGGTCAGGGAAGTCGGGATTATTCTCATCTCTCAACTAGCACATAAAGCATTAAACTTCCCCAGTCTCGTTCTTGCCACAGAGATTTTGACAAGAACATAAAATAAGATCCTTACAAATTCATGCTGGTGACAATGATTATAACAGGAGTGGGGAATTGTATAAATGTCAACATTTCTCGAATCAATTTGAAGATTGTGATCTTGCAGACCTCTGCAGACACTGTAAATGATTAGAGTAGAATTTCCCCACTTACGATCACATTACTGGGAGAAGTGAAGGATCTCAGCTTAATGCCTGACAGAATGGAATATAAAACTCATCGACAGAATCTCAGTGCCTCAGAGTCTCGAGGTTTGTTTCTGAACCCCGTTGTGGGGACAGAAAACAATGCTGTTTTAAAAAATTCTTTCCTATAATAACAGCCACTCAAATCAATCTCATGATTTTTTTTTTGGTTGAAAAATATCCTACTCAATTCTTATGTAGCAGGGACATGAATTATTAAATAGGGACACTTGGCATCTCTCTGCAGAAGGTTTTTCTTGAGCCATGTTGGCTGTATGATAATTTTTTTTTCTTGTAAAGTAACCACGCTTTTTTTTAGTTATCGTAATGAAGTCAATTCTCTTTAACATGTCAAAGAATCACTAGGTTCATAGAAGCCAATGTTTCGGATGAACATTCCATCAGCTGTAAATTTAAATATTAATCAGACACCAAAACAGCCGAGAACAAACAATATCCTAAATACTGACTTCTTATTTCAGATTTCTTAGGAGAAAGCATTTTTAAAACAGCTTCTTTTGGAGCCTGAGTCAAAGTAACCGCTAGGTGTCGCTGTAAGACAGTGTCCTATACACAGAACTGCAAAAGGACTTTACGGTCTTGAGATTTCATCGGTCATTATAATTTTCTTAAAAACATTAAGATTAAATCTGAGGCTTAGAAAATTAGCCTTAAATAGTATCATGATCATCTATTAAAATACGAATTTCTCTGACACATGAGCCCCTCCCCGTCATCTCTGAGATGCCTTCCTTGTAAATGAAAGTCAAATATAAAACCGTGTGCCATACCAATGCTAGCTAGCGTTTATTTAATTCCAAATAGCCAGGATGAATTTGACTACCATACTGCCTTGTTCTGTATGCTTAATTACACCATAACAGGTGATTTGCTTGTTAATTGCTGCTGTCCCTTAAACCGAGGTATTTTAGCATCAGAGGAGAGGAATCTTTCTTGTAGCTGAGGATTTTATAATAATAATAATAATAATAATAATAATAATAATAATAATAAAAGCAATCTTACAGAACAGATTCCTCTACTGGAGTTTTGGATCTGGGTAGTGTGTCACCCATTCTCAGTTCCTCTTTCCTAATATTCAAGCAGCCCATCTGGTTCTCTGTGACACTTGGCATCCACACAAAATGACTTTTCTTGGTTCATTGATGTTTCTCCATAGTTGAAAATGACTATGTGCTGTAGCCTGGCAAATTTAGACTGATATTTCCAAATCCAGATGAGGCTATTAGAAGTGTTGTACTATGTGAGTGGGATGGGCTAGAGAAGCTCTGGAGAAGGCAGTGAATAAGGCCAGAGTCTGCAGAGGAGCCTCTGTGGTTCTGCATCTCACAGGGCCCTCGGGTTTGTGAAGGACGAAAGGACATAAGATATTTTACTGAACAGAGGATGGGTATGACACGAAACATGATCAGCAGCTCTGTCTTTTGGGCCAAATAATTCAATCTCATATCTTTTAATTAATTATGAAGGAATAGAAAATTAAATTAGAATCGAACATGATGTTCCTCCATTCCATTGCGTTGTATTCCAGGAAAAGCAGTCTTCAAAAAGAGGCAGTGAAGGTCCTCTCTACCATTTTCCTTTACTCATCTTTGACTAAGATTAACTACTGAGTTAGGACATCAAGGTCCTAATCTTGCTTTGCTGAGCAAGAGACTTACTATTTCTCATATAGCATTGATTGTGGTACAGCATCTCTTAATACAGTTTTCTTATTATAAATTATAAAACAGACATTACAATATGAAAAGTCTAGATTTTTCAACCATGCCACTTTTGGGCTATTTTGTAGTTTGTATGTATTAACCCCATTAATATTGTTGGCATAAAAGTATAATAAAGAAATGCCATTCTATGTTCATCTTGGGAACTGGTTATTCTGAAGTCTCTGTGGAGACAGGAAGCTCACCACGGCCATGTAGTTTGTAAGGAAACAATGTCTAGGATAAAAGATCTTGATCCAAAATTCTAAGTGCCATTTCCCAGAAAGTTAACCCCTTTTATGCTTGAGGGTTTCAGTGCCTAAACCTGGGAACTGACAGTAGCAGTCTCAAGATGCTGTTACAAGAACTACAAAAAAAAAAAAAAAAATCAGTTCTGAGCTCAGTGTCCACTTGATAGAAAACACCCAGTAAACATCATCTGGGCTCTGCTTTCTGTGGACCTCTGTGTTTGGTCTCATGGGGATTCAGTGCTCCTGAGAAGTCACTGTTGCTAGTAACTGAAATTTGTCTCATTGAAGACACAAAACACCTGTTCTGTTTTACTCCCAAATATGAAAACCCTTAAAAATATAGTCATGTGTCACAGGTTTGTAGTCAGACACAGCTAGCATTTCCAGATATCCAAGGCCAGTGAAATGGAAACAAGTCACACTATTTGGCTTTGTTAATATTCTTGTTCAGGCATGACCGACCACAGTGAATCTTTGCTCTCCCACTAGGACACATCATGCTGATGTACTTTATGGGTTATTGTATTGGTCTTGCAATACTTTAAATACCATGTTTTTTCCTATGTGAAAATCATAGGTTAAGAGGAGAAACAAGTCAGTGTATACAGTCTTGGGGGAACCACTCTTCTGTTTGTGAGGTGTGGTGTGAGGGTGCTGCATGTGAATGTTCCATGCTGGCTTCTGATGTTTTCTGAAAGATCTTACCACCGCTTGACACTCCGAGAGAGAAACACATCTGCGGTCTTGAAGAGCTCCTCCCACAGTGACGAATGCTGACAGCTGGTGCTCACAGGCTTTCAGAGCAGCAGACTTCAGTGTCTTTGGAGCCTTAGACATTCTTGATGATCATTCATGTACAACCATCATGACGAAATGGAGCTATCTGGGGCAATGTCCTCTTTCAGCATAACTATGTGTATCTTATCAGCTTTCTGGGAGGCTAGAAACATATTTTTGTCAGATTTTTTTTTTTAAAGGAAAAAGGCAAATCAAGGAAGCATGATGGGTAATGGCCACCTCCGAAGCACACAGGAAGCAAGAGTTTGACCCACACATTCTCACAAACTTCACACATACTCATAGAAGTTTTTGTTCTTGTTTCAGATGTCCCCTGTGTTTCAGATGTCAGGATGGAGGAAGCTAGCAGCCATTACTTCTGAACAGTGAGATGCTACATTCTTGTCTTGTTGGACTGAAGGTGAGATTTGAAATTCTGTGTATTATGTGAGAATACACTGCTGTTTCCCAGAAAGACTGAGTCTGTGTTTTAGAGCCTTGCTTCTGTGGAGCCAGATCTCTTGTATTCTCTCTCCCGCTCCCAAGCCTCGTTCTGTCTTACTCAGCATCAGTGAATTTCAAGGGACTGGACCCTTCAATTTATTTTTCTTACCAGAAGCCTACCTTTAAAAATTAATAGATTACACAATCTCTTTTTACCCTGTGCTATTAAAAAAGAAATGCTTGGCTGGTGTGATTGCTCAGTGGATAAAAATTCTTGAGTCTGATCATCAGTCCCACATGTGGAAGGGAGAAACAGACTCTCCAAATTGTTTTCTGACCTCCACATGCTCCTAAATAAACAATAAAAATGTAAAAAGTACTTACCATTTTGCCTGTACAGCAAATTCATTCACTTAAAACATTTCAGCTACGTAACAGTGGGATTGTAGAGGTGGGGGTTTAGTGAACCAGTCTATTCCACTGTACAGGAAGATGTACATGGTGCTAAGCACCTCCCACTCCATTATTGCTGCTTTTCTCATTTGGACACAAGTCCTTCACTGGCTTTTTCATTGCCAGGAAACCATTTCGCATCCTGATTCTCAGAAGTTCCTCCATCTTTTGAGTTCCACTCTGTCTCAAGCCCTCTGATCCTTCCTTCTCATTAGTTGAGAGGATACAGTTGTCTTTTCTCCTGCTTGAGACATTTCCTTCAGCTTTTGCTCAATGTATCACTCTCTTTCCTCTCTGTTTCACTTGCATGAAGCCCTGAAGGTACACAGATCAGGAACCTTAATCCTTAATCCTCAAGTCAATGGCGTTGGGAGGAGTCATCTTCAGAGGTGATTATTATTATCATATTCCACATTATCTGGGGAGTGAGTCAGTTATCCTGAGAGGTTGCTATAAAAGTGAGTTTAGCTCCCTCTTGCTCTTTCTGCTTTTTGCCCTGTGATGTTTTTCCCTGGTCTGAGATATAGCATGAAGTCTTAGCCAGATGCAACCCTGTGATTTTGGACCGCCAACCTCTAGAAGCCCAAACCTGGTTCACCTCTGTTATTAGTCATTCTCTATGGATTCTTTCATAGAACATGAATTTGTCTGGGTTCTATTGGGCAAAATCTGAGTCAATTTAAGGGTCAAACTGTGAGATTAACCTACAGAATAAGGTAAGGTTAACCTATAGTATAAAGTAAGAATTCATAAGTACAAACTGATCTAAATAAATGAGAAAATAGGTAGAGTAAAAAAGGCTATGTGTTAACCATTAGAAGGTTAAGTTTAATCAGAAAATTAGAATTTAGCAAATAACTTCATTATCAGTTTAGATAAAGATCATGTATGAATACAAAGCCAAGTAGAATTCAGTACCTGGCTTCGTAAACCTTGCTCTTGGGGCGCTCATGGACTCCAGCTGCCTTTGAGGATTTATTTGCAGAGTATGGTTGAGAGGAATTACCTTCAGTGGATTAGATGTAAGAAAGGTGAGCATGCTTCTAAAAACAAACTCCCACTGTTGCTCCTGTGAACAGTAAAGATGATACTCATTGGGCCACATACTTGCACACACACACACACACACACATGCACACGCATGCACACGCACACACACACGCACACACACACGGGGGGGAGACATAAAACACATATAGAGAGACATGGAAGAAGGGGAAGATGAAGAAGGAGGAGGAGGAGGAGGGGAAAAGAAGGAAGAAGAGGAAGGAGATGAAGAAGAAAGGGCGAATTGGAAAAATGAATAAGTTTACAGGAGTAAATGTGATTGATGCAAATTTATGTGCATGTATGAAAATATCCTATTAAAACATTTTATGGTATATATAATTATTAAATTATTAAAGTAAAAATGTGAGAAATAGTGGAATAATATTTTAGGAATAGTAGCATATTGACACACCATGTAGGAGTTTTTATATAAGGCACAAAGAGGAACTTAGTGACTTTACAGCAAACCAATGGGCCAAGGCCACCTCCACAAAAAGAACCCAGTTGGTATTAGCAGTAATGGGCAGATGGTGTCTATGCATCTTGACATGATCTGTACTGATGGAACATCTTTGCTGTGTTTCTCTGTACCAGTTCATAGCTGAGTCTACTCAAGAAGAAACCACGGATACATTTAGCATAAAGTACAACAGAGATGGATGACCTGCGTTCTTTAAAAACTGTCAGAGTTATAGAAGGGAAGGAACACAGGATATGCAGAGAGCCCAGTGAACTAAAAGCACATGCAAGTCTAAGACTGAGTTTAGGATAGATTTTAGAAACAATCTATTTTGCTAAACGTTTATTAATAGACAATAGAAGATAATTTGTTTGGTACAATGTTGTCATCTAAGCTACAGACTTCATACATTTTTTTTTTTTAGTCTGTTTTTTATGGTACCTACCCATGTAATTTACTGTAGCCTGGTTGTCACCTCTAAGTAAAATTACTGACTTCAGAGTGAATAATTTCCAGTTAATAATTTTCCAGTTAATAGAAATTTCTCAATACAAATATTTTATTATTTATTTTTAGTGTGGAAATGTTTTGCTTGTATGTATGTCTATATACTAGGTGCATGTCTGGAGCCCATAGAGGGAAGAGGCCCAAAATGAGCGTGAATTATTAATGCTGCAGATCAGTGGGAATGGGAAAGCCTTCCTCTGGTCCAAGTACAGAGTTTAAGAAAGATTAATCAGTGCGTGCAAACACTAGCAATTGTAGCTTCCTACTCCAGGATGACAGCAACTGCCTGAGACACTGCCTCCCATTGCAACCTCCTCTGGAGAGTAGCTGACCTCTTCCCCATTGTCCCCACTTCTCTTGCTGTTCAGGGTTGCTGATGCTTGGTGTAGCTCCATCCCTCCTGATTCCAGCTTTTTGGCACGTGTGTCTGTTATCTGTCTTTATTCGTTCCCTCTTTGCCTCAGTCAGGTTTCCACCAGGCCACTCTGGACATGGCAATGGATGAGGGAGAAGTGGGGGGTTGGATCCCCTGGAATTGGCATTATGGATGGTTGTAAGCTGTCATGTAGATGCCTGGAATTGAACCTGGGTCCTCTGGGAGAGCAGCAAGTGTTCAGAACCACAGAAACATCTCTCTAGTCCCCTAAATCCAAATCTTGCTTCCTTCCAACCAACAATTTATTTCTATCAGATCTCATTTTCCCCTTTCCCCATCTTTCCAGATATTCCCTCCTATCTTTGTTTGGAAATGACCCTGTTATGCATCTCCTTACTTGAATCAGAAACCGTTTTGCCCCCTCTTCACCTCAAATAAATCATGGTTCCTACAGTTCTGTAAGTCTCTCTTGTGTCTGCTCTCTTATTGCTATTTCATTTCTATGTTTATTGTTTTAGTTTAGCTGTTTATTATCTTACCTGGGCTATTTAACTCTGCTATGGGTTTTGGATTATGGATCTGTAAAATTAAAATGTTTGTTGAATATCTTTTGTGTTCCCATTTGCATATGCTGAGACTGTTGTGTATTTTATTTTTATTTTTTATTTTTAAATTTGGAACAAGCACCCTTACACCAATAAGAGTGGCACAGAGGAAATGCCATCAGTGGACCAAAGCTAGGATAGCTTCTGGCCTTAGTATGGAGTCCAGTTTGCATTCTCATTTTAGACTCCAAAATCGAAAGGCAGGGTAGGCAAGTGAGAACGATTTTACAGAAGCATGCATGGCAGTCGAATGGTTGTTGAGAGCCTGTCGTTTAAGTTATTTCTCCAGATTATTCTGTTCAAGGAAGCAAGCGAAGTCATGTTGGGCAAATAGGCAGAACAAGCAGCATATTATATTAATCATTAAACTGTATCTACAATTGAGCCTTTACTTGAAAACCTTACCTTGAGAATGATGGTTTTAGGAGATAGGGAACTTGGGGTATTATTAAGTCATGGGAATAGAACTTTAGTAGATGGAATTAACCACCTTTCCCTTTCCACAGTGTGAGAACACAGTAAGGAGATACCATCACTCCTAAGAGGGCGACTAACATCCAGTCGATGCTCCCCATTCATGAGAATGCATGGGCAGCAAATTGAACTTGATGGGCTATTAAAAACCAAGACACAACAAAAGCAACCAAGGAGAAAATGCCCATAATCCACGAAACAGGAAATGAGCTCCTACTAGACATTCAGTGTCCTGGCATCTTGATCATGGAATGGCTGAAGTGTGAACTTTAAGTAGTGTGGCTCCTAAGCTACCTGGCATAAAGTAGTTTGTATAGTGGCTCAAATGGTCTGAGTCATCATGTCTCTGAGATTCAGTTTCCTAATTGTAAAAACAGGCATGGTAATGTGTAAACAAGGTTTTTTTTGTGACTATCAGATGAGGCAAGGTATCAGTGGTTGCTGTGTGGATTCTGTCTATGATAATTGCTGTATTTCCTACAGCTGATCTACCCTGAAAGTGGAACACTTGTTAAGCTGCACTTTGGCCTTTACAAAGTACATTCTGCTGGTGTGCTGGGAGTGGGTGAGACTATACACAGATATCAGAACGTTCTATCAGGTTGGATAAAAGGTCTTTCTGTGAGCATGGGAGTCTCCAAATGTGCTGCAAATGTCTACTGGCATTATACAGTCAATAACTGTGTCAACTGTACTTTTATTTACAATGAAATATATTTCATACGACAAGAGCTCCCCCAACTCCTTCTGGTATGAAAATATTCTTCAGTTCCTTGCCTTTTCCCTGAGTTTACCAAGGTGGAGATACAGTAAAATCTATTGATTAGGCAGCGATGGAGGTGGGAGGCAGAAGATCTGCTAATGCCTTGTCTCCGGCAAAACAACTCCCTGCACTGGCTCATCTGCTAAAAGTGCAGTCATAGCTCAGTGCTACATTTGCTGAAAGGCTGAGTGGTTATTTTGCTGAATGGATGTTGCTGCTCTCGCTTCAAGTTTTATATAGCTAATTTAATTGTTGCCAGTGGCAACAGTGGGGGGGGGCATGATGGCTGCTGATGCCATTTATGCTGCCGAAACAAAGTCTGTGCCAGAATTTCCATTAAAAATCTCTGCTCAAAGGAGTACTAATTGAATAAAAAGGTGAATGGCATGGAATCCTGCACATACATTGCTTCTTAATGTACTTATCAAGTATTTTCTAAACATCCACTACATCCAAGTTTATAAAGTATTCACAATGATGAATTCCATACTTCTATGGAATTAGAAGTACACTTTGGAAGAGAAATGATTTCTATACAATGAACAAGCCACACATTTCCTATCTGGGATTAAGAACCATGAAGGAAACAAGCAGTTGCAGGAAGAAATTTAAGTGAATGAGGAAACTAGAGCAACACAGACTTTGGTTCAGGGAAATTCAAGTCAAGATATTCAAAATGAACCTGTGTGAAAGAAAATATGACGGTGTGCGAGTCCTAGGCACACAGAGAGTCGTCAAGCTCGTTTGATAGGCAGCACAACTGCTCAATTTCAGTTCACATATTAGTGAAATTAGTGTGTCCAACTTTACTATTTTCTCTAACATCATTTATAGACAGGGCTGAGGCTGTGGACAGAACAGGCCATTGGCTTCATTCAGATAAAGAGAATGCATGCGTGCGATGGCTAGGAAAGAGGAAGAAAGGAGGGCTTTGAGGGAAATGTAAGGAAGGACACAGGTTAGTTTTCTGAATCAATCTTAGATTATAAAATGGCTGGTTACTCACAGTGAAGGGGTGTTATGAGTTGAGAGTTAGCAGCCAGGCAAATGCACCGAGGCTGTGACTAGAGAAGCACAGTCATAGAGAGGCACAGTTAACATGCAAGGTGTGGCTTCGAGACTGGGTATCTAGGGTAGTCAGAAGGAAACCCTTGATAACAGGAAGTCCACACCAACTACTAGCATGGCAAAACATGGATAAAGGTGCAAGATATGGTCCTCATACGCTGGTCGCAATCAACAACTTTCTAGTTGGACATGGGGCCCATTCATCAGTTGGAAAATCCTGCTTCATCCTGCAGACCTGGGTGGCTTCCTGGGGTTCGTGAGAATGCTAATCTTCCACTTTGCTGGACCAGCATGATTCCTTACTTCATTTAAAATCATACCCTTATGCCCACAGATAAGTGTAGCTCCCACCCCTCATCGAAGAGTTTTTGCTTTGTAGTACATGGCTACAGTGAACACTCTAATAAAAATAGTTATTTTCCATTTATGCATCGTCTCCTGAAAAGCATTCATTTATTTCTTTAGCTTATTTGTTGATGGGTAGTTGGGTAGTTTTAAGACTTGGTGTTTAGTTTCTGCAGTTTCTTTTTAAGTTCTGGATTGTGTATCCACTGTCTGTATTATGGCTGGGGAATATCTACTCCCTCTCTGTGTGCAGTATTTGTGGTATGCCGATAGTCTGTTTTATGGACAAAACTATTTTAATTTCATGTGGTCCCATCTGCTAATACTCAGACCTAGTTTCTGTGTTACTGAAGGTCTGTTCAGAAGGTTCCTGCCTATGCCAGTGTCTTGAAAAGTATTTGCCTTACAGATCCAGCATTTCTTGTTTTAAATTAAGGCCTTTGATCCATTTCAAATAGATTTTGATGCAAGGTGGAAGGTGTGTGTGTCTATGCAAACAGGTGTAACTATGGTATAGTATAAAATATAGAAACCAGACCTATAGGGGATAACACAAAGTGACAAGAAAGGATGTGCGGTCTCTAGATACATGGGTAGCTTTGTTTCTTCTGGGTTTGCTTTGTGCATCCCCTGAGCCCCTGTAGTCTGCAGTGTTGGCTCTTGGCTGTCTCAATCCCCAGCATTCAGCGCCACCAGAGTCTGCCCTTTTGAAGCCTATAAGCCTTTTAGAAAACTAATTCTCATTAAAACTTGCTTCTTTGCTCTGTTCCCTGATCCTAACAACCAGCTGATATGTTAGTTAACAAGAGATACAAATTCAGTTAAATATTAATTTGGGAAGCTAGTTTTATTATTCCAGATAACACATTTGCATTTTAGGAAAAGCTTTTATTAACAAAGAATTTCATTTAATGTAGAAATTCAAGCCAGAGAGAGAAGTATTTTGATGTAGAACACACAAGCACACACACACATTTACCTGACCAGTGTCAAACCCTAGTATTAGTGACTTAATTTACTTATTGTTTGGGTACACGAGTCACCCCACAAACCACACAACACCAATCTCAGTCAGATAGGAAGGGTTTATTGAACACACACCTAAAGGTTGATTGAGCAAAGCAATGGCTCAAGCTCAGGAGCTCGAAGTTGTATGCTGGGCATTTCTCAGGGCCAACTTATAAAGGCTAAAACCTCAAAAACCACAGTGAGCTCATATGCAGATTCTGGAAGTGCTGCCTGGTGGTCTGCCCTGACTGAAGCCATTTTAGACATAACAGTCCATATTGACCTTTAATTTGATGGGTCATACCTGAAGCTTATAATTGTGGAATTTAAGATTAACGAACCTCATGACATTCAAAACATGACAGGGTATGTGGTCAGCATGACCCTGCTGTGAGTCATGTTATTTTTCTGTTAATGCCTGGCAGGCTTATTGCAGGAATGCTATGAAATTGCTGGTGGGTATGAAACAAAATGGCCACAGCTATGCTTGGGGGCAGGCCTCAATACTTACATGTTACCCTAGTCTTGAAGGTGACCAGATGGTAGAGTGACCATTTTCAATCTGACAGAACAGCAGACACAGTAGAAAGTTAGTCTTGTTTCTGAATTTTGGCAGGAGTGCAACTAGACTTAGTAAACAAAATGGGTTGCCCCAGGTAGTTGATGGGTGAACTGGTCAGCTACTCCAGTCCCAGTGTATGACACAGAGAGTGCCCACCATTGCACCCATCAGAGGTGTTAAAATCAAACCTCCACAAGTAGGCAAAACTCTGTCTTGATGTAAAAGACATTCTGAGGTAAAAATTCTACTGAAGTTTTCTAAATAGCCCATCTAGTGTTACATATCTTTAGTGCTAGGACATAAACTACTATAGCTCAGCATTGGGTTTGATGTGTTTCTGGTCATGAGAGGTAGCCTGTCAGACGTCCCCCAGGGATCTTCACTTCTTCACATTCATCTAGTGATCTGCTTGTAATAAGAACACAGGAAAAGCAGTGCTATGTTGATTATATTGCTAGGTTATAAAAAAGCAGTGACTTCATCTTGGAAATTTCTCTCTCTCTCTTAGATTGCTTCCTCTGTGGGAGCAGTGACTATTTTTGTGTGGGAGTATCTGGGCAGCTCTATGTGGTGAAGAGTCAATGCTTGCCTGTGGATGAGCTTAGAGGAGATTGCTCCGAGTGGTTTCTACCCTCCTTCATTCCTTTGAGCCTTCAAATGAGGTTGCAGCCCAGGCTGAAAGTTCAGGTTCACTAGAAACTCCTGAGAGACCCTATGCCAGAGGCGCCCAGTTAAGTTGTTTTTCTGTTCCATCAAAAACAGGAGATACAGGTATTCATTGTTTTGTGAATCATGCTTTTGTGCACCCTGTTCTTTCCTTCCTTCCTTCCTTCCTTTCTTCCTTCCTTCCTTCCTTCCTTCCTTCCTTCCTTCCTTCCTTCCTTCCTCCTTTCTTTCTTTCTTTCTTTCTTTCTTTCTTTCTTTCTTTCTTTCTTTCTTTCTTTCTTTCTCTATTTTTCCTTCTACTTGTATGTGTTTGATAATTGGATTAGACAATGTTTGAGGTCACTAACAAATATATAATCATTGAGGACCCTCATGTGTTAGCTAGCATAAGCAAATTTTCTTGAAGCCCTAACTTCAATAGTGAAGAATGGCCACAGTTACTTGAAAAACAGACTTTTAAATATTAAAAGACAAGAAAGCCTACTGTCTCTCCTGTAATCCACTGTGTGAAAATAACATGCAGCTTTTGGTATCTGAGCCTTTTATCTTATTTGTTAATGCTAAGTTTTTTTTTTTACCTTTTAAACAATAACATTACATTGTTAAATTGTGCTAGATCTAAATACCATTATTTCTAAAATGATATAAGAAAAATATAGATGCATTTTTATCTGTATAATTTGGTGGTATCTTAGTAAGGCTTTAATTTTAAGGAACTGCTTGGGTCATACTTTGTGTTTCAGGCACAAAGACTGAGACTACCCTAGACAAATTAAGAGTATAGAATGCAATTGCAGGACCTTATCTGATTTACAGACTTTTTCTTTGTTTACTTGGGCAAGACATTTTTGATCTGGGAATGGCTATGTTTCCAGAGAAGATTCCCCCTGAACTCTTGTCAGAGGTCTTTCTGATAACACCCATTCGATGGCCTGATTGATTCATTGATCTTGGTCCTAGCATATGTTTTCTGAACAGAACTGAAACTACTCAGTGGCATGCTGGAGGAGGAAAGCCAATTAGCCTTGTGAGAATCCTGGCTTGATTCTGTTGTCTAGTTCTATACAGCAACTCATTAAAAATAATATGAGTGCCATGGAAAACCTTCCCGGGGTATTGATTTTTGCTTCTCAATATGTTATATTTGAATCACAGCCCCTATTTTCTCCACATCGAGGGCTGCTATTTCATCTGTGAAGTCAAAGAAATGTGTTTGCTCTCTCTCTCTCTCTCTCTCTCTCTCTCTCTCTCTCTC